>NW_027262681.1:0-24959 GCF_902827115.2 Pseudochaenichthys georgianus | reverse complement strand
AACTACTGTTTTCTTATTTGGACATTTTTTATATATTTTTAAGGCATTTTTGGAATATTTCTCACTTTATAATTAGCATAATTTTTTTACATCTTTCACATAAATTATTACATTTACAAGATATTTTTCTGGAAGATTTGAAATATTTTCCACATATTTATCAATGGATATTGTTACCATCGATTTTGTATATCCTTCACATGTATTTGGATAACAGCGTCAGCTAAATGCAATGTACTTTGGACTTCTGAACATTTTGAAATATCTCATATTTTACGACGTGTTTTTTACATATCTTTTAGACACTGATTTGTCTTATCTGAAACATGGCTAAACACGTCTACTCTGGCCTCTGACGTCGCCTTAAATGGTTTTAATGTGTATCGCCCGCCCGGCCTAATGAAGGCGGTGGCGTTGCCATTTATGTTCAGAATAAGTTCAGTGTAACCGCATTAGTTTCCAAATCGATCAGGAAGCAATTTGAATTTAGCCTTAAATATAGAAGTGGCAAAGGGTCAAAGGTCATGGTGGTGAGTTGTTACAGACCCCCCTCAGCTGGCAAAATCTTTTATCGCAGCTAGACTACAGGACATAGTGCTGCTTGGAGGTTTGAACTGGGACTGGTTAACTGCAGAGTCAGAGGATTTTAAAACCTTTGTATCTCTCTGAAGGTTACTCAGACTGTGGACAGTCCTGGTGCCACTAAATGTTTTAAAGCTCGGTTGGATGCTACTCAATCGGAAGCTGTTGGTACCTGTTTATGTGGATAGTTATGTAAATGATGCTGATGATGTCCTTTTGTTGTTCTGTTTATGTTTCATGTGGAACTACTTGAGCAGGTCTCCCTTGGAAAAGAGATCAATGATCTCAATGGGATTCATCTGGATAAAGAAAGGTTTGAAATGAAATCTGTTTCTAACATTTGTTCGGCGTTTTCCACCAATTTCTACAACATTTTCAAAATGTTATGATATCATTTGGACTCGTCTTTCAGGCATGATCCTCATGATTTATGGAAATTAATAAATTATTCACATAAAAAGTACCGTACTTTCCAGACTATAAGCCACGACTTTTCCCCCCATTTTTTTGTACAGCTAACGGCCACTAGGGGACCTCCTAAATCTATGGATTTTACAGGTAAAATTAACCACCTTTAACACTACGGGCTCTATGACCGGTCCGCGCCCGCCACCTTTAACACTATGGGCTCTATGACCGGTCCGCGCCCGCCACCTTTAACACTATGGGCTCTATGACCGGTCCGCGCCCGCCACCTTTAACTCTATGGGCTCTATGACCGGTCCGCGCCCGCCACCTTTAACACTATGGGCTCTATGACCGGTCCGCGCCCGCCACCTTTAACTCTATGGGCTCTATGACCGGTCCGCGCCCGCCACCTTTAACACTATGGGCTCTATGACCGGTCCGCGCCCGCCACCTTTAACACTATGGGCTCTATGACCGGTCCGCGCCCGCCACCTTTAACGCTATGGGCTCTATGACCGGTCCGCGCCCGCCACCTTTAACGCTATGGGCTCTATGACCGGTCCGCGCCCGCCACCTTTAACGCTATGGGCTCTATGACCGGTCCGCGCCCGCCACCTTTAACACTATGGGCTCTATGACCGGTCCGCGCCCGCCACCTTTAACTCTATGGGCTCTATGACCGGTCCGCGCCCGCCACCTTTAACACTATGGGCTCTATGTCTCTAACATATTTTACGGCGTTTATTCACCTGTATTTCTGACGTTTCTCACGTACTCTGGGGATTCTCCCTGATGAATTGTATTATGTTTGTATTTTGAATTTTTTTAACTTACATTTTTTGAACTTAATGTTTACAGCATTTAGTGTAAAATCCCATAAATACATATTTACCCATAAGTTGCCGGAAAAATCAGCTATTTGTGGAAACAATATACCGGCCTCTCACAAAGCCAGAACGAAATAAAAGCACATACATGTTTTCCGGATGATAATACGTCTGGCCCAGATTGAGCTCCACATGCCCCCCCTCTAATGAACCCTCGGTGTATTTAAGATGGAACTTTATTCACCCTGTGGGGGAATTCAGGCGTTTATAGCAGAGTTAAAAAACAGGATTCACACAAGGTAAAAATAAAGATAAAACAGAATACAAATTCAAATAATAATACAGCAAAAATAAAGTGATAAAGTCACTATATGTTTATTTTACTGCACATATTTTATTCCATTCTATTTCAATGTAAATACTGCTTTTACTATTTTTTTCAATGTTATTATAGTTTTCTTAAAATAGTTCTCCATCTGTGTTTTCTTTTCACTCTTATGTATGCACCACGACACCACGTCAGATTCCTCGTACGTGAGATTCTGATTGAGATTGAAAGAAGGCATCACAGTGTGTATTGATTACCTGCGGACAGGTAGAGGGCGAGGAACTGCTCTCGGCCCAACATGGACACGGCGCTGGAGGAGAAACTCCACAGGACGTACATGTTGGCCGCCAGGTGGAAGAAGGAGAAGTGGCTGAAGGTGGAGAGAAGCATGGGGGCACACAGGGTCTCTAACGGGGGACAGGAAACACGTCAGACAGGGTCGTAGGACAGTATGTGGAAATGTCTGAGAGATTTACCAGAAATATGTGCAAACTGTCCGGATAAAATGTGCCGAAAAAGCAAGAACTAAAGGTGGAACGTATTCAGAAAAATAACTGAAACATTAAAAATAATGTCCGAAGAATATAGAAAGTACTGGTACGACATTTGATGAAAACGATGTCCATAAATCATGTGGAAATTCCCTACAAAAATTAACAAAAATGCATAAAAGTATTTGTTAAATGTGTGGACAAAAAAAGACAGAAATATACTTGAAAATGTGGTAAAAAAATGTAAAATAATATCTCGATACACGTGAAAGAGATACGAGCATTAAGTGTGAACGCTGTGCGGACTGACTGGAGGCGGGGTCGGCCGTGAAGTGTTTGAGCATCGAGCGCTGCAGAGAGGGGACCCTCCAGCAGCAGAACACTACGGCGTTAGCAGCAATGATGCCTGGGAACACACACACACACACACACACACACACACACAGTCACACACACACACACACACACACACACACACACACACACACACACACACACACACACACACACACACACACACACACACACACACACACACACACACAGTTTTAAATTGTTTTGAATTGTTTTCCACATATTTGATAGAATGTGTTTTGCTGAATGTCTCACCTGTCACCGTCCTCTGACCCTCGCTCAAGCTGTTCCACCATTGGTTGATCTGCAACAGCCAATCAGAGCTCAGATTGAGAACAACTATCAGAATTCAGGTTTCTTAAAGAGGTGACGACGACGTCGCTCCGTTACCTCTTTGCGGACGTTTCCTCGTTTCTGAGGCCGAAGCTTCTCCAGCCAATCAGCTCGGACCTGGTCGAAGTAGCTTTGCACCCGAAACTTCAGAGACTCGTACTGCCAGATGGCCGCCGCACCGAAGGAGCAGCCTGTAAACTGAGGAGGAGTTAGCCTGTGAGGAGGAGGGGCTAGTCTGTGAGGAGGAGGGGTTAGTCTGTGAGGAGGAGGAGTTAGTCTGTGAGGAGGAGGAGCTAGTCTGTGAGGAGGAGGAGCTAGTCTGTGAGGAGGAGGGGTTAGTCTGTGAGGAGGAGGAGTTAGTCTGTGAGGAGGAGGAGCTAGTCTGTGAGGAGGAGGAGGAGCTAGTCTCTGAGGAGGAGGAGGAGCTAGTCTGTGAGGAGGAGGAGCTAGTCTGTGAGGAGGAGGGGTTAGTCTGTGAGGAGGAGGAGTTAGTCTGTGAGGAGGAGGAGCTAGTCTGCGAGGAGGAGGAGCTAGTCTGCGAGGAGGAGGAGCTAGTCTCTGAGGAGGAGGAGGAGCTAGTCTGTGAGGAGGAGGGGCTAGTCTGTGAGGAGGAGGAGCTAGTCTGTGAGGAGGAGGAGTTAGTCTGTGAGGAGGAGGAGCTAGTCTGTGAGGAGGAGGAGCTAGTCTGTGAGGAGGAGGAGCTAGTCTGTGAGGAGGAGGAGTTAGTCTGTGAGGAGGAGGAGCTAGTCTGTGAGGAGGAGGAGCTAGTCTGTGAGGAGGAGGGGTTAGTCTGTGAGGAGGAGGAGTTAGTCTGTGAGGAGGAGGAGCTAGTCTGTGAGGAGGAGGAGCTAGTCTGTGAGGAGGAGGAGCTAGTCTCTGAGGAGGAGGAGGAGCTAGTCTGTGAGGAGGAGTAAAGATATTTACCCCCACGGTGAAGACGAGAGGCTTCAGGAGGAGTCCGAAGTCTCTTGGCGGAGAGGGGGGGGGGTCGCTGCTCCGGCTGGGGGGGGGAGGAGCGTCGTGTGGGAGGAGCCTCAGCCGGGGGGGGCTCTTTCAGGTTATGCTCCTCCCCTTTTTGTTCAGGTTTCCTCGTGACTTTCCTGAAGAGGCAGCGCTGCTGAACGCTGACCCTGAGAGGCCCAAGCAGCACAAAGGTCAAAGGTCAGACACCCTGAGAGGCCAAGCAGCACAAAGGTCAAAGGTCAGACACCCTGAGAGGCCAAGCAGCACAAAGGTCAAAGGTCAGACACCCTGAGAGGCCAAGCAGCACAAAGGTCAAAGGTCAGACACCCTGAGAGGCCAAGCAGCACAAAGGTTAAAGCGTCAGCGGAAAGAGGAGTGAAAGCAGCCCTCACCCTAAATGAAGCAGAGCACCACCTGCTCTCCACGTGCCGCTCGGCCACTAACAATACCGCTTCACTATGGCAACAGATGAGTTGATTCTCTTCATTATTAGTCGTTACTTTGGGCGAACGCTGCGAGCCGGAGGGACACGAGAGAAGCACCTAAAGGTGGGGGAGGTCGTTTTGGAGGAAGCAGCTCGAGTGGCTGGAATCTGAAAATACACAACCGGAGAAAATCTGCCCCTTCCTCCCAGAGCCCCTCCCCCAACACACGGACGCTCACATGACCAATGAGGGCAGAGGTCAGTGTGTGCCCAGATGGGAGGCTGACAGGCAGGCAGGCCAAACACCGAAAAACAAAACTTTTTGCCACTTAGTGTACAAATGACTTCTGACAGCAACTGCAGTGAACTGCTACAGAGTTCAAACATGTATTTCATTTACCAAACTAAAGTAACCAACCAGTCCCTGAGCTGACTGAGCCTAAATCCCTAACACGGTGCTGAAAGGTAGAGTGTAGAGTAGACTATACACATTACACTGTTACACACCTACTATACAGTATAGGCTACACTGTAGTGACTGTACAGTCAGAGTGTACTGTACTGTCTGTACACCATGTCTTTTCTACAACTCTACATGTGTACATTATACAGTACATACTACATACATAGTGATGTACATACATACTGTTAGAAATTAAAATCAATGTTGATATGGCCTAATTTTGAATTAAATACACTATTTAATTTAAATTTAGTTTTATTCTGAAAAAACCGGAAGTTCACACTATTAACTTAATACTTTTATTCTGAAAATTCTTCACTTCCGGTTAGCATTAGCATGTGGCGAAATGCTACGTCTTCAAACCGTGAGTCGAAGGTGAAATGACATGTGATGTTGTACACTGAGCACACTGGGGTTAGCACTCATTTATTGACGCTGAATAACGTTTATCAGGGAATGTTTAAATAACCACAGACACCAGAATATACGTAAGTGCTAGTTTTTTTGCGAGTCCAAGTACCGGTTCCCGGCGTTCCGGTTTTAACCGGACTTGAACCGAAACTTTTTACAAGTCCAGTACCGGTTCCCGGCGTTCCGGTTTTAACCGGACTTGAACCGAAACTTTGTACAAGTCCAGTACCGGTTCGGCGTACCGGTACGCAGCACTAGCGCCACGGCTTCAAAGCACTTCAGATATTCATTGCTATCTGGACGTTAAGAGCATTCCATGGAATATAACAAGTGTTTCTGAAGTTAATTACCTACCCCACCTTTAAGTACAATTTAGAGGTACTTGTACTTTACTTGAGTTGTTCCACTATTATGCTACTTTGTACTTTTCCTCCACTGCATGTATTAATACCTTTAGTTACTTCTCAGATGAATGATGGTAAATCTAACCAAGTGTTGAATCAGACGTAAAAGTACTTCAGACTAGCTGCACCTCCACCAGCTACCCTGCAGTCTACAAAGTACTTCAGACTAGCTGCACCTCCACCAGCTACCCTGCAGTCTTCAAAGTACTTCAGACTAGCTGCACCTCCACCAGCTACCCTGCAGTCTACAAAGTACTTCAGACTAGCTGCTCCTTCACCAGCTACCCTGCAGTCTACCAAGTACTTCAGACTAGCTGCACCTCCACCAGCTACCCTGCAGTCTACAAAGTACTTCAGACTAGCTGCACCTTCACCAGCTACCCTGCAGTCTACAAAGTACTTCAGACTAGCTGCACCTTCACCAGCTACCCTGCAGTCTACAAAGTACTTCAGACTAGCTGCACCTCCACCAGCTACCCTGCAGTCTACAAAGTACTTCAGACTAGCTGCACCTTCACCAGCTACCCTGCAGTCTACAAAGTACTTCAGACTAGCTGCACCTTCACCAGCTACCCTGCAGTCTACAAAGTACTTCAGACTAGATGCACCTCCACCAGCTACCCTGCAGTCTTCAAAGTACTTCAGACTAGCTGCACCTCCACCAGCTACCCTGCAGTCTGCAAAGTACTTCAGACTAGCTGCACCTTCACCAGCTACCCTGCAGTCTACAAAGTACTTCAGACTAGCTGCACCTCCACCAGCTACCCTGCAGTCTACAAAGTACTTCAGACTAGCTGCACCTCCACCAGCTACCCTGCAGTCTACAAAGTACTTCAGACTAGATGCACCTCCACCAGCTACCCTGCAGTCTTCAAAGTACTTCAGACTAGCTGCACCTCCACCAGCTACCCTGCAGTCTACAAAGTACTTCAGACTAGATGCACCTCCACCAGCTACCCTGCAGTCTTCAAAGTACTTCAGACTAGCTGCACCTTCACCAGCTACCCTGCAGTCTACAAAGTACTTCAGACTAGCTGCACCTTCACCAGCTACCCTGCAGTCTACAAAGTACTTCAGACTAGCTGCACCTTCACCAGCTCTGAGAACACTTTCATGATCAATCATTATAAAACATATATATATATTATTCTGAAATGGACCAACGACTACTTTCACTGTCTTTCACTATATTTAGATGAGAATACTTTCTACTTTCACTTGAGGAACATTTTGAATGCAGGACTTTTACTGTGACAGAGTATTCCTACACTCTGGTACTTCTACTTTACTCAAGTACAAGATCTGAGTACTTCTACTTTTACTCAAGATCTGAGTACTTCTACTTTTACTCAAGTACAACATCTGAGTACTTCTACTTTTACTCAAGTACAACATCTGAGTACTTCTACTTTTACTCAAGATCTGAGTACTTCTACTTTTACTCAAGTACAACATCTGAGTACTTCTACTTTTACTCAAGTACAACATCTGAGTACTTCTACTTTTACTAAAGTACAAGATCTGAGTACTTCTACTTTTACTCAAGTACAACATCTGAGTACTTCTACTTTTACTCAAGTACAACATCTGAGTACTTCTACTTTTACTAAAGTACAAGATCTGAGTACTTCTACTTTTACTCAAGTACAACATCTGAGTACTTCTACTTTTACTCAAGTACAACATCTGAGTACTTCTACTTTTACTCAAGTACAACATCTGAGTACTTCTACTTTTACTAAAGTACAAGATCTGAGTACTTCTACTTTTACTAAAGTACAAGACCTGAGTACTTCTTCACCTCTGATCATAACAAACTGCTGTTAGCCACCATGCTACAGTTAGCTGCTAACAGCCAGCTAAGTCTAAGCGTCCTTCAGAAGCTAGCATGCTAACTCCAAGCAGCGGGGCTCCGTCTGTCTGTTGGCCGGGAAAAGCAGCCTGTTTTCGAATGCGGTGACTGACCTGCCGCCCCTCGCGGAGCTCCGTAGAGCATCTTCTCCGGTGAGTCTGAGCAGAACCGAGCAGCTCCTCCACGCCATGTTGGTGACCCTGTGACCCGGGGAAGGTGCATCATCTCCGGGGACAATGAGAGTCGGGGAGAGCGCCCCCTGCAGGACGGAGACTGCAGCACCATCAACACACACATTCCCATGTTTTTGGGACTTTCTTTTCGGAAATATTTCACTTGTTTACGAAATGTTTCACTGTTTTTTAAACCTTTTATACAAATATTTGACACTTTTTCGTATATTTTTCAACATTTAAAATGTTTGTATATATTTCACATCTAAACAATTCCCGAAACTTTTCACATTTCACACAAATCCCCCCAAAATGTGATGTTATTCTATATTATCGAACATTTTTCAATAGTTTTTTGGACATTTCACGCATATTTTCTGACTTTCTTCCACAATTTTCATGACATTTTCGACTATTCTCATATATGCAGTATTTGGGTCATTTTCCACAGGTTTTTGGGAAATGAGTTTCTATATTTTTTACACATTTGTTTTTTAGAACATGTGGGCCCCATGACCCTCAGACCGACCCGGCAAAGGTACATCATCTCCGGGGTGACTGAGAGCAGACAGCGCCCCCTGCAGGAAAGAGACTTTAACTGCAGCTTCTTCTTCTTCTTCCAGCTTTCTCTTTCTCTTGGATATCATCATGGCGTCGCCTGGGCCTTCGGGGCTTCAGCTCCAGCCCCGGACGATTCCCCCTCATTGATATAATACAAAGTGCTGATTTGGGGTATAAAGCTTTTTAAAAGGAGGGGGCTGAGCTCACGGGGGACCCGGCAGCTACCGTCTGAACCAGGGTCTCCAACCTTCTTTAGGATGAGAGCTACTTTCAAAGGTGATTCCTTGTGGGGGAGGAGGGGTGCTCGATAGATATAGAGTTGTAGTAAGTAGATAGAGTTGGCTATGATTGAGGTTTTGTTTATGCATTTCCTTTTTTCTTTTGTGTATTTTTTACATTTTGGATTTGCTTGGCGAGCTATCTTTAGAACATGCCCCACGGGCGACTAAGTGCCCGCGGGCAACGTGTTGGCTACCCCTGGCATAAACTAAAAACTGCGGTGATGAAACGCCATATCATGGATCATCAAGGATCTGAAACAGTCTGGAGCTCAAAGGCTTGCTCTCTCCCGGTTACACCACGAGGTGAGTTCCTTTCTACTTCCGAGATTGATGCTTTTCATTTTAATATTTAAAAATAAATCCTCCCGGGGGAGTATGGCCCCGGACCCCCCTAGAGGAGGTGAGGACCCCCTAGAGGAGGTGAGGACCCCCCCAGAGGAGGTGAGGACCCCCTAGAGGAGGTGAGGACCCCCCAGAGGAGGTGAGGACCCCCTAGAGGAGGTGAGGACCCCCTAGAGGAGGTGAGGACCCCCCAGAGGAGGTGAGGTCCACCAACTTCACCCCTGTTTACACCTATATGCCGTGAGCTGATTATCGAGCCTTCATTGTAACAATCGCGGGTACACTGTGTGTGTGTGTGTGTGTGTGTGTGTGTGTGTGTGTGTGTGTGTGTGTGTGTGTGTGTGTGTGTGTGTGTGTGTGTGTGTGTGTGTGTGTGTGTGTGTGTGTGTGTGTGTGTGTGTGTGTGTGTGTGTGTGTGTGTGTGTGTGTGTGTGTGTGTGTGTGTGTGTGTGTGTGTGTGTGTGTGTGTGTGTGTGTGTTGCAGTAGAACATCCCTCTGTAGCGCCCGGTACCTTAATGGGAACCCCACATGTTGGAGCACCCTCTATGAAACGTCCCGCTGCCCCACAGCACCCCACACGAGGCCTGAGCCCCGAATGTTCCAGCTCCAGGAAACGCCCTGGATATTATATTGGCTCTTTTAGAACATATATATATTTACTGATATTTTAAGAATGTTTTCCAGAGTTTCCCCCAAATATTTAGAAATAAAAACTAGATGTATTTCTCAGATTTTAAATGTCTTCATTTGAGGACGAAAATAAAAACCATTGAGTAAAACTTTGATGCAATTTATTGAACAGTCGTCAGAGAGAGAAAAGTGTGTTAGTGAGAATCTTCTCCTATAAAATATCACGACAGATTTAAATACAGAAACAAACATGACACAGCTGCCCCTCGGTGACAGAGACGCCCGATTTCAGCCCGATTTACTTTAAACCAGGGTCTCTAACACAACTATCCTCGAGGGGAGGAAAGGGGGCGGGGTTTCGCCGCGTCATCAGTTACCAAAATAAAACAAACAAACAAATGAGACATCAAATAGCACCAACATTAATCTCAGGCTAAATAAATACTTTGATGACATTTACAGTAGAAATATAAAACGGTCGAGTTCAAACATATTTACAAATCACAGAGAGATAGTACAGAACCAGATCCAATCAAATGTTATTAAAGAGAACGAAACAGGAAGTCACACAGGCTGTTTTGTGACGGCGACTACAAACCTTTAGTTTATTTAAAGAGGATAAATATTCTAACACAAATAAAACACAGATAAACTGAAAGAAGTATCCAGTTCTGGTTCTGTTCAGGTGTTTCTCAACTCTCTCGGTTTTTACACTGAAACCCAAGAAACACACATCGGGAGAGAACGTGCTGTTTGAGAGAGAACGTGCTGTTTGAGAGAGAACGTGCTGTTTGAGAGAGAACGTGCTGTTTGAGAGAGAACGTGCTGTTTGAGAGAGAACGTGCTGTTTGAGAGAGAACGTGCTGTTTGAGAGAGAACGTGCTGTTTGAGAGAGAACGTGCTGTTTGAGAGAGAACGTGCTGTTTGAGAGAGAACGTGCTGTTTGAGAGAGAACGTGCTGTTTGAGAGAGAACGTGCTGTTTGAGAGAGAACGTGCTGTTTGAGAGAGAACGTGCTGTTTGAGAGAGAACGTGCTGTTTGAGAGAGAACGTGCTGTTTGAGAGAGAACGTGCTGTTTGAGAGAGAACGTGCTGTTTGAGAGAGAACGTGCTGTTTGAGAGAGAACGTGCTGTTTGAGAGAGAACGTGCTGTTTGAGAGAGAACGTGCTGTTTGAGAGAGAACGTGCTGTTTGAGAGAGAACGTGCTGTTTGAGAGAGAACGTGCTGTTTGAGAGAGAACGTGCTGTTTGAGAGAGAACGTGCTGTTTGAGAGAGAACGTGCTGTTTGAGAGAGAACGTGCTGTTTGAGAGAGAACGTGCTGTTTGAGAGAGAACGTGCTGTTTGAGAGAGAACTGGGGAAAACAAGGTTTAAAGTCAAATATATTCACAGTTTCTCAAACGACTCTCTGCCTGCTTATTAACAAAATACTGACTGACCAATCACACGCAGTCGCTGCCTCTGGGCCGACCAATCAATGACTCAGTGCAGTTCTGGTTGGGAGGGATGTATTATAAGAACTGGAAACCGCCATAAAACCTCAATGAGTAAAGAGGGCACCGATGTGATGTAATGGTAAACTCTTCCCGTTTTCTAAATGGGCGTGGTCTATTAGCATTAGATATCTACACAGCTAACACGTTTAGCATTCGGAATATAGGTTTAGCTCGTTAGCATTAGCTCAGTCTCCTAAATGGGTGTGGTCTGATGTATTTATATCTTATAAGGCTAACATGGACATTAAAACAGCTAACGCACGTGTTTAGCATCATGAATATGAGTTAGCTAGGGCGTCGGCTAATAGACGTTAGCTAGAAAGCTACGTTTAGCTAATGTTAGCGCTCTGTGTTAGCATTACCAATCAGAAAATTGTTCAAACGTATATAAGTTTCTCCAGATGTGTCCTTCTGGAAAATGCCATTTAATGCTTTAGAGCTTACTGACGTGTTTAGCATTACCAACATTTGTTTGCTAACGTTAGCTAACGTTTAACGCTTAGGTTAAAGGGACAGTTCCAGAGGTCAAGAAGTACTCAGGTCTTGAGTAAAAGTAGAAGTACTCAGCTCTTGAAGTACTCAGCTCTTGTACTTGAGTAAAAGTAGAAGTACTCAGGTCTTGTACTTGAGTAAAAGTAGAAGTACTCAGATCTTGAAGTACTCAGCTCTTGTACTTGAGTAAAAGTAGAAGTACTCAGGTCTTGAAGTACTCAGCTCTTGTACTTGAGTAAAAGTAGAAGTACTCAGGTCTTGAAGTACTCAGATCTTGAAGTACTCAGGTCTTGAAGTACTCAGGTCTTGAAGTACTCAGATCTACAGTAAAAGTACTGCATTCAAAATGTTACTGGAAGGCGCCCTCTTGTATTCCGGTGTCCGGCTCTTATAATACATCGGGGCTGTGAGCGGGGCCATCGTTACCTCATTGTTCTGATGAGGAGAGAACGTCACGACAACGCCACCAACCAATCAGCTGGCAGTATGAGAAAGATAAAGAGCTTTTTGAACAACAAAGCAAGCAGACATGTCCCAGTAGAGACTATCGATATACACCTGGACATCAGCAGGCATCTTCGGCCTGACCAAAGCATCCTGATGTGTTCGGGGAGGTCTCTTCAAAGGTGATCGAATACATTTGGATTTGAATGCCGCCTCGTGTCCGTATCGACGTTTACTGTATTCACAAAGCACTCTTTGCTCTCCCGATAACCTGAACACGACGGGTTGAGTGGTGGCGTCATCGCCCGGACAGTCTCTCCTCACGGGTCTACGGTCTGTCTTTGGGTTTCCACTTTGAGGCGTTTGACTGGAATCTAAATGACTACACTAAAGTAAGCCGTTGGGTGCAATGCGTTGCCACGACCACATCTCCCGTCAGCAGGAACGTGCAGCTTCAGAAAGGACGCACATCCTCAGCAGCACTCCTCACGCTGCTGAGCGCCCTCTAAAGGCTGCACGTGTTGTTGCTGAGATGTTTCTTCATGTGGAACACTTGTGTTTCTAGATGTGCATCCTTCCTGAAGCTGCAGCGTTCCCCCGACGGGAGAGATGTGGTCGTTGGAGCACGTTGCACCTGTCGCCCTCCGTACGTATCTCATCCCGTAGAGTTCGTATTAAATGCCTACAAAGAAAGCGACCGCTCCGAGTCCTCTGTGACGACAGAACGAAGCCGCCTGCGCTCTCCTGATGCCCAGCTCTGATTGGCTGCCGGGCCGTCCCTTCCCGTAGGCGGACTGTGCGGATGCCCCAGCGGGACGCTCAGGTTCGGCCTCTCTCTCTGCAGACAGCCCCCCCCCTGTGCTCGGTGAAGCGCTCCATGCTTAACAATCTAACGTAGGATATGAACGCGACTAAACTGCAGCGACCGCTTGGTTTGTGGGCGATAACGTCCACATCGTGGCTGGGCTGCCGATGAGTGACGTCTGAGGAAGACGAACAAAGTAAATGATGCTGCATCTCGTACAGGAGCCTGATTGGTTACTTTTTAATATACTTTTTGTAAGCTTGGTTTTCGTGAAATGAGTTTCCTCTGAAAGCCTAACAGATTGACGCGCCTCCACGGGTCCTCTCAACGCAGGGCGGGAAGCCTTTTCACACAGAGACACATGGTGGAAGGGCCGCTCGCTGACGGGGAGGTCTACGGCCTCTAAGTCATCAGTTAGCTAAATCAATGTGAGTAAAGGATGCTTGACGCAGCAGCCTCGTGGGCCACCAGCTCTCCGTAAAGCAGACGCTTCAGAGCGATTTTGATAAGAGGACGTGTGAAGGGTTTATTTCAAGGTTGTTATTTAAATAAGTTACTGGACTGCTCAGTTTAGATTTGTTAGAACATATTTTCAACTTGAATTGACTGAAAGTGGTTTCATTAACACATGAATACTACTATGTAATATATGTTTACAGATATATTTAAGAAGTACAATACAAGACACGGCCGAGTTCCCTCTGTGGGCAGCATTACATTATACTGTCAGAGTCAGCTGAAGGCCGATTGGACACCCCTCTCAAAGGCTCCAGAATCCCCCCAAACAGCTAGAACTGCCCTGATTGGTTGTCAGCGATAAGCTCCTCCTCCTCACTCCCTCATGCAGACGTTGCACCTCCCGATGCTCTCCCTCTGCTGCCAGCTCTCCTTCAGCGTGGAGGAGGCGCCGTCGGAGGAGGCGGAGCTTACGGAGGCCTCCACGCGGGTCAGCCAGAAACTGTAGATGTTGGCGAAGTAGTGGCAGGTTCCTCGGGGCCCCTGGCACTCCACGAAGGGTTGGGCTCTGAAGTCCTTCAGACAGCTTCCTGAGGACGTGAGAGACTGGCCGCCGCCCTCGTCCCCTGCTCCCGTATGCTGCAACACACACAGGAAATGACATCATCGTGAGGCATTCCGCTGACTTCCTGCAGACAGTTCCTTCACTGAGGCTAAGGCACCTCTGTTCACCCTCTGTCTGAAACCAGAGCCCAGTCTGCTCTGATTGGTTAGCTGGCCGGCTCTGTTGGGATTGGTCAACCGGTTTAGAGTTGTCCCGTCCCTTAGTCGATCACGTATCATGGGAAAAGTGAGAGTCTAATGTTTTGAAAATAAAAGTCAGAATTCTGAAACTTTCTTTCAAAATTTCTGAGATTTTGAAAAAATGTCAGAATATTTGATAAAAGAGTTTTGTAAAAAAGCCCAGTACCCACCATTAGGAAGGAGTAACCGCTCCACAGGCTGCCCCACCGCGGGGGGCATTCGGGCCGGGAGGAGCTCTGGCTGTGCAGAGCCACCGGAGACGAGGCGGCTTCGCACACGGCACACCGGCTGATGTGCTCTTCGATGGAGGCTCCGCCCACCGGGAAGCTGGGCACCGCCGCCGTGGTCGACAGCCAATAGGATTTGTCGTTCCGACTGGCGTAGGAGCAGGTGCCCATGTTACAGGAGGAGAAGGGCATCGTGGAGAAGACCCTCATGCAGGAGCCCGCCTGACCTGGAAGGCATAGAATCAGGATCAGGAGGGAGCAGGCCCAGAACAACAGGCGGAGTCCGGGCTGAAGCGGTTTGGTGTTCAATGAGGGAAATAACCCCAGCTAGCAGCTCCCGCTCTCTGTCGTCCTCACACTAAATACCCTCCACCATGAGAGGAAGACCGATGCCTCCTGTGACACTTAACATGTACAACCCTTAGCAGGCAGCGGCGTGTATGAAGGGAACACAAACCCAAACAAACGGCAGCAAAAGGTTTCTTAATAACAAACTAAACGTCTTCCAGAATCTGACCGCCAGAAATGTGTAATTTTCAAGATGGCGTCCAAGATGGCGTCCAAGATGGCCGAGCGTTCCTTACTGGAACACGGCCTCGTGATATCAAAAGAGCCTTTGCCTAGACATTTTTATCACCCTTTTATTTTTATTTATTTTTATTTTATTTTTTTTATTGCTTTTTAATTAATTCTACCGTGTTGTGTAATGTTTATTTATACTGTTCATGCTCACTACTTGTAGCACTTCGGGATTTGCATTCAAATATGAAGTGCTTTATAAATGGAACTCATTATTATTATTATATCCCCAACAATCTAAATATCGGATTGAAGCATTATGTAATCATATTATTGCCCTTTGAACTCGTCCAATGGGAGGCCGCCACGAGACTAACAAAAGGCTTTAAATTCAATTAGTTTAAATGATGAAGGAGTTATTTTAAGACGCCAACTTGAAAAGGAGACCTTGGTCAGATTTTGTAGACCTTTAGGATGTCATGAAGTCCCTGATCCTAAAATAATCCATTGAAAACCCTTGTGTAGCAGTTAGTTTGGGGTCAACCATATGTGCAGCCGACTGCCGTGTTGCTCTAGCCGGGTCGAGCCGCTCTGGGTTCTGCCCCCTGGCCGATGCACTGAGATCTGGATGGAAGCTGGATGTTTACCCAGGTCCTGCGTGTGCGCCTTCTCCTGCCCCTCCAGGTACAGCAGGCTGTATCCCACCCACAGGACCCTCATGCTGACTGGACAGCTGGGGATCAGCTTTGACTGGCTGTGCATCACCAACATGAAGCCAGAGTTCACCTTCTTGGGGGGTCCGGAGGGTCCGCGGTCACCCATTGGCCCGGGGTCACCTGAGGCACACACAAACAAAGCAACAGGAATTTAGATCCACATCGTTAGAAACTCTCCCTGGTCCCCGGCTTCAGGTTCAGGATCCACGTGTCTGGGGTCCTCTCCTGGAGGGAGTCATCACATACAGAGACTAGTTCCTGAGCAGTGTCCTTCACATGGAAGGAGTCATCACATACAGAGACTAGTTCCTGAGCAGTGTCCTTCACATGGAAGGAGTCATCACATACAGAGACTAGTTCCTGAGCAGTGTCCTTCACATGGAAGGAGTCATCACATACAGAGACTAGTTCCTGAGCAGTGTCCTTCACATGGAAGGAGTCATCACATACAGAGACTAGTTCCTGAGCAGTGTCCTTCACATGGAAGGAGTCATCACATACAGAGACTAGTTCCTTCAGTGTCCTTCACATGAAAGGAGTCATCACATACAGAGACTAGTTCCTTCAGTGTCCTTCACATGGAAGGAGTCATCACATACAGAGACTAGTTCCTGAGCAGTGTCCTTCACATGGAAGGAGTCATCACATACAGAGACTAGTTCCTGAGCAGTGTCCTTCACATGCTGATATCAAGAGAGGGAGTCACACAGTCACAAGATGGAGGAACAGAAAGCAGTATTCAATGTTTACTCCAGATCAGCTCCACGTCAGAAATGAGCATGCTTGATGTCTCTCTCCATAATGAGCATGCTTGATGTCTCTCTCCATAATGAGCATGCTTGATGTCTCTCTCCATAGTGAGCATGCTTGATGCCTCTCTCCAGAATGAGCATGCTTGATGTCTCTCTCCATAATGAGCATGCTTGATGTCTCTCTCCAGAATGAGCATGCTTGATGTCTCTCTCCAGAATGAGCATGCTTGATGTCTCTCTCCATAATGAGCATGCTTGATGTCTCTCTCCATAATGAGCATGCTTGATGTCTCTCTCCACAGAGGCTGAGTCATCATGTTCATCACAGAGCTATCATCTGCCTCAAGCAGTCCTGATGCTCTTCTATCACACATCCTGTCATGCTCACAGCTACAGTTGGTACCTTGTTAGCATGCTACTCTCATGCTGGAGGAGGACACTCAGTATTTTCCCAACACCCAGGATATCAAGTGCTCCTCCAACATGAGAGCATGAATATATGTACGCACATAAAACAAATAAAACTGATCAAATAATGCAAGAGAATGCGACGGTGTGTTGTCACCTTTCCCTCCGACCGATCCTCGCTCCCCCTGAAGGCCCAGATCTCCTCGGTCTCCATCTGGACCTGAAGACCCCCCAGGGCCTGTTGGGCCCTCAGGACCCAGGTCCCCCTTTCTACCTGAAACACACAAGAGCTGCCGTCAGAAACAATGCAGCCTTTAGCTGAGTGTCTGCTGGTGGAACTCTCCTGGATGCCCGCCCCCCCCAATGCTTTAGACCCAGAATCAGCCCTTCAGTAGCAGGGCTGCACAGAGGGACGTGAGGGACGTTCATATATCTGAGATGATGTATGACTGCATGGTCCAATAGGAGGCCTTAGAACTCTACGCCTGTGCACCAGAGGGCCGGTCGTGGAGCGGTCCCTCACCTTTGGGGCCGGCCCGACCCATTTCTCCCAGAACGCCGATATCTCCAGGCGTCCCGGGGCGCCCGGGGTCGCCTGAGGGCCCCCGGGTGGAGGGGGGGTACGTGGGGCAGGGGGACACGCGGCCCTGCTCCCCCTTTGGGCCCACCGGACCAGAAGATCCCTTCGGTCCTGGAAACCCTCCGGGACCCGTGAAACCCTGAGGCCCCCGAGTTCCTGGCAGTCCCATCAGACCTGAAGACCCCCGAAAACCTGCACACACACACACACACACACACACACACACACACACACACACACACACACACACACACACACACACACACACACACACACACACACACACACACACACACACACACACACACACACACACACACACACACACACACACACTGTTTATGGAACTATATCACGGTCACATGACTTCCACCAGCGGGGTATTTACTGGCGTATTTTATGGTAGAACAAAACTTTAAAACGTCTTCAGCTCGTGTCCACCACAGACTCTATTTCACGATAACAACCAAAGCACGTTCAGAACACCGTTGACCTCCAGGCCAGGGGACAGGAAGTGGTAAGATGCTGAGTCATGGTTTGGACACTGACCTTTGTCTCCTGGACTCCCGGAGAGCCCTGGCTGTCCCGGGGGCCCCTGAGATCCCTGTGGGCCCTTCGGCCCCGGGCAGCCCGTGTCCCCGTTCTCTCCGTCGTCTCCAGGCACCGGAGTGTTCTCACCTGGTTCCCCAGTCTCGCCAGCACATCCTGAAACATCGAAGGTCAAAGGTCATCCAGCTGATCGACCTGTTAAACCCTGCCATGAAGTGCACATTGGTATTTGAGCTTATCTCCGAACGTTTCAGTTGGTCAAGTGAAACGCTGATGTTGGTCAAACCCGGAAAACCAGAATAACTACTCAGGTACTGAAGTTGTGTCAGACATCAAATTCTAATGATTGTTCACGTCCATAGGGACATCGTGGAAAACCAGAACACTTGATTTAGCTGGAGGTAATCCCCAGAAGCTAAACGCTAATGTATGACTGTATATGGACAGCATGGTCACATGACTTCCTATATGGACTACACAGCATGGTCACATGACCTCCTATATGGACTACACAGCATGGTCACATGACCTCCTATATGGACTACACAGCATGGTCACATGACTTCCTATATGGACTACACAGCATGGTCACATGACTTCCTATATGGACTACACAGCATGGTCACATGACCTCCTATATGGACTACACAGCATGGTCACATGACTTCCTATATGGACTACACAGCATGGTCACATGACTTCCTATATGGACTACACAGCATGGTCACATGACTTCCTATATGGACTACACAGCATGGTCACATGACTTCCTATATGGACTACACAGCATGGTCACATGACTTCCTATATGGACTACACAGCATGGTCACATGACTTCCTATATGGACTACACAGCATGGTCACATGACTTCCTATATGGACTACACAGCATGGTCACATGACTTCCTATATGGACTACACAGCATGGTCACATGACTTCCTATATGGACTACACAGCATGGTCACATGACTTCCTATATGGACTACACCGCATGGTCACATGACTTCCTATATGGACTACACAGCATGGTCACATGACTTCCTATATGGACTACACAACATGGTCACATGACTTCCTATATGGACTACACAGCATGGTCACATGACTTCCTATATGGACTACACAGCATGGTCACATGACTTCCTATATGGACTACACAGCATGGTCACATGACTTCCTATATGGACTACACAGCATGGTCACATGACTTCCTATCACCGTCACTTCCTGCTTTGGTACAGTGTCCTCTATTACAGGTTACACCAGAGTCTGACCTGGCTCTCCGTCTGTCCCGGCACACCCAGGTTCTCCTCGAGGCCCCGGGATCCGAGCTTTACAGTCCGGTCCAGATGTACCCTTAGGACCCAGCCCCCCTGGTGGTCCTACAACAACAACAACAACAAAAACAACACACAGACGCTGTTACTGACAAGGGTTGCAGTGCGATTGTCCAAAGATCAGCTCCTCTCCTCTCCTCCTCTCCTCTTCTCCTCTTCTCTTCTCCTCTTCTCCTCTCCTCTTCTCCTCTGCTCCTCTCCTCTGCTCCTCTCCTCTCCTCTTCTCCTCTCCTCTTCTCCTCTCCTCCTCTCCTCTGAGTGAAAGGTCACGGGTTTAGGGATAGTGGATAGGAGAATTCAGAAGGACTTAGGAGAAGAGACTGCGGTACTTAGAGAATCGACTGCACTTCACTATCCCACGTGTTTATGACGTCCTGAATGTGCGTCTGCTGCTGTGGGGTAACCATGGAAACTACAGTTTCTATACAGCGGACTACAAACATGGATGCTCAATAAGAACGAGGGACTGCTGTAAACTCATCTGGAGACTCTGCTCCGTGCTCTGATGCTGCTGCTTTGCTTTATGAACGTGGACAACAGAGACACAGATTCTTCAGGACCAAAGCTGGAACTGAATAAAAGAGGAAAGTGAAACTTGTGCTCGTCGTCACCCTTCCTCAGGTCTAAATGTTTCCTAAGCTAAAGGAGGCTATCAAGGAAGTTCCAAAGCTCCTTTCCTATCACCTAGAGGATTTGAACGGCTCTTGTCATGGCTGCCACTGAGGGACTTCCGGGTCCTTCACTCCGTGAGGAACCTTCCTGAGTGAGAGTCATGAGAAGAGCTGTAGGAAAGGAGCTGTGGAACTCACTTCATATGGAACACGAAATACATGGACTGATGCTAGACTGAACGATGTTCGACTCGAATGGACATTGTTTTATCGTCTGGACACACGTCTCCTCCCGTTCCCTCAGAGGCTTCAGTACAGATCAGGCTAACAAGTCACTCACTAAGCTGAGCCCCTGCAGCTCAGTCATGTCTAGACCCTGATGGGGATCTGATACAGACCTTGGGCTCCTGGAGGGCCCCGGGGTCCTGGTGGGCCGGGCTGGGATGAACCATAGGGTCCCGGAGGCCCTGTAGGACCTTTATCACCTGGAAGACCCTTGGATCCTGGAGGTCCTGGGACACCCAGACCTGAACAGAAGGACACACGATGTCACTGTGATCACCAAGACCTCTGACCAGCTGACCTGAGACCAGTTTGAACGGTCTTATTGTTTGTTTCACGTGTACTTGATGTCTTTAGCAACTGACTTGTGATTCTATTGTGTGAGTGAGTGAGTGAGTGAGTGAGTGAGTGAGTGAGTGAGTGAGTGAGTGAGTGTGTGTGTGTGTGTGTGTGTGTGTGAGAGAGAGAGACTCATACCTCTGGTTCCCATGTCCCCCTTCACACCTTTCAGTCCGTCCAGTCCGTGCAGCCCCAGCGGTCCAGGAGGACCTGGAGCATTGGAACAACACAAAGGTAAAGTCATTCTGTTTTCTGTGTGACATCACAACAGGATTATCTGCAGCTCTTATTTTGAAAAGCAGCTTCAGAGAGCAGGAGGAGTCAGCTCTTATTCTGAAAAGCAGCTTCAGAGAGCAGGAGGAGTCAGCTCTTATTCTGAAAAGCAGCTTCAGAGAGCAGGAGGAGTCAGCTCTTATTCTGAAAAGCAGCTTCAGAGAGCAGGAGGAGTCAGCTCTTATTCTGAAAAGCAGCTTCAGAGTAGTAAACTAGTGGAGCCTCGCGGATGGGGGTGCTGCAGCCCCCTCAGCACCCCCCCTTCCCGCGCCCATTCGCAATGTCTCGCTGTCTCGCAGACCCCACGCAGCACCCAGTACCCCAGCTCGCACTGTCCGCTCCTCGCGCCTCACAGGGCAGAGCAGCGAGCCCCCCAACGTCCCCCAACACGGCCCCCAGGGGTCATTTCTGGTTTCTGACCTTGGAGTCCCAGGAAGCCTTGAGGACCTGGAGCGCCGTCAGCACCAGCTGCACCCGGAAGGCCTGGAAGACCCGCACGACCTCTGGGACCGGAGGGGCCGACCACACCTGGAGCCAGACGGAGAGACAGGTAGAGGAGCTAGGGTCATTTTATACAGAGTACAATATAGAAATAGTACTACTAATATTACTCAAGTACAAGATCTGAGTACTTCTACGTTTACTCAAGTACAAGATCTGAGTACTTCTACTTTTACTAAGTACAACAGCTGTGTACTTCTACTTTTACTCAAGAACAAGATCTGAGTACTTCTACTTTTACTCAAGTACAAGATCTGAGTACTTCTACTTTTACTAAGTACAAGAGCTGTGTACTTCTACTTTTACTCAAGAACAAGATCTGAGTACTTCTACTTTTACTAAGTACAAGAGCTGTGTACTTCTACTTTAACTCAAGAACAAGATCTGAGTATTTCTACCACCTCTGTATATAATAATTTACTCTCCTTGTCATGAATTTATATATCAGCTTTAGAGACCCACACCGATTGGTTCCAGGCTGTCTGCTTTACGCATTTTAACATTGGACATCCTCAAGTGGCCATTTGAGGAACTGCAGGTGTTTCTCCTTCACGTTGTTTCTCACATAAAGGTTTTCAAACACTTAATAATGGAAGTTTCTTCTTTGCCGTGGTCCATATCTATCGTAAGCTAAGCTAGCATCATGTTAGCGTAACACGGCGTAAAGGCTTGACGAGCTTCACTACCTGGTGGGCCCAGATCCCCGCCATCGCCTGGATCTCCTTTACATCCTCGCTCTCCTGAATCCCCCGAGAACCCGGCTCTTCCAGGATCTCCTCGAAGTCCAGGAGCTCCTGAGAAAGAGAACAGCTGATTCATCCAGAAATGCACATCACGGTTAATTCAACAATCATCTAAATCTTAAGAAGTGAATATCTGAAAATCTAACGGTTTTCAGATATTCAATAACTTTTGAGTTTGAGGTCAAAATGTAACCAGTATTCAACCAACGAAGTCATGTACTCTTCTAATATCCGTTAGTCTATAGATATGAATATCTAAATGGTTTGTCCATCTGTCAGCAGAACTACAGAACATGACTTGGTCCAATTTGAATGGAACTTGGGGGAAGGGTGTAGCATTGGCCGAGGAAGATTCCCTTAAATAATAAAGCAGATCCGAAAGATTCCCTTAAATAATAAAGCATATCCGAAAGATTCCCTTAAATAATAAAGCAGATCCGAAAGATTCCCTTAAATAATAAAGCAGATCCGAAAGATCCCCTTAAATAATAAAGCAGATCCGAAAGATTCCCTTAAATAATAAAGCAGATCCGAAAGATTCCCTTAAATGATAAAGCAGATCCGAAAGATTCCCTTAAATGATAAAGCAGCTCCGAAAGATTCCCTTAAATGATAAAGCAGATCCGAAAGATTCCCTTAAATGATAAAGCAGCTCCGAAAGATTCCCTTAAATGATAAAGCAGATCCGAAAGATCCCCTTAAATAATAAAGCAGATCCGAAAGATTCCCTTAAATGATAAAGCAGCTCCGAAAGATTCCCTTAAATAATAAAGCAGCTCCGAAAGATTCCCTTAAATAATAAAGCAGATCCGAAAGATTCCCTTAAATAATAAAGCAGATCCGAAAGATTCCCTTAAATAATAAAGCAGATCCGAAAGATTCCCTTAAATAATAAAGCAGATCCGAAAGATTCCCTTAAATAATAAAGCAGATCCGAAAGATTCCCTTAAATAATAAAGCAGATCCGAAAGATTCCCTTAAATAATAAAGCAGATCCGAAAGATTCCCTTAAATAATAAAGCAGATCCGAAAGATCCCCTTTAATGATAAAGCAGATCCGAAAGATCCCCTTAAATGATAAAGCAGATCCGAAAGATTCCCTTAAATAATAAAGCAGATCCGAAAGATTCCCTTAAATGATAAAGCAGATCCGAAAGATTCCCTTAAATGATAAAGCAGATCCGAAAGATTCCCTTAAATAATAAAGCAGATCCGAAAGATCCCCTTAAATGATAAAGCAGATCCGAAAGATTCCCTTAAATAATAAAGCAGATCCGAAAGATTCCCTTAAATAATAAAGCAGATCCGAAAGATTCCCTTAAATGATAAAGCAGATCCGAAAGATTCCCTTAAATGATAAAGCAGATCCGAAAGATTCCCTTAAATGATAAAGCAGATCCGAAAGATTCCCTTAAATAATAAAGCAGATCCGAAAGATTCCCTTAAATGATAAAGCAGATCCGAAAGATTCCCTTAAATGATAAAGCAGCTCCGAAAGATTCCCTTAAATGATAAAGCAGATCCGAAAGATTCCCTTAAATGATAAAGCAGCTCCGAAAGATTCCCTTAAATGATAAAGCAGATCCGAAAGATCCCCTTAAATAATAAAGCAGATCCGAAAGATTCCCTTAAATGATAAAGCAGCTCCGAAAGATTCCCTTAAATAATAAAGCAGCTCCGAAAGATTCCCTTAAATAATAAAGCAGATCCGAAAGATTCCCTTAAATAATAAAGCAGATCCGAAAGATTCCCTTAAATAATAAAGCAGATCCGAAAGATTCCCTTAAATAATAAAGCAGATCCGAAAGATTCCCTTAAATAATAAAGCAGATCCGAAAGATTCCCTTAAATAATAAAGCAGATCCGAAAGATTCCCTTAAATAATAAAGCAGATCCGAAAGATTCCCTTAAATAATAAAGCGGATCCGAAAGATTCCCTTAATAATAAAGCAGATCCGAAAGATCCCCTTTAATGATAAAGCAGATCCGAAAGATCCCCTTAAATGATAAAGCAGATCCGAAAGATTCCCTTAAATAATAAAGCAGATCCGAAAGATTCCCTTAAATGATAAAGCAGATCCGAAAGATTCCCTTAAATGATAAAGCAGATCCGAAAGATTCCCTTAAATAATAAAGCAGATCCGAAAGATCCCCTTAAATGATAAAGCAGATCCGAAAGATTCCCTTAAATAATAAAGCAGATCCGAAAGATTCCCTTAAATAATAAAGCAGATCCGAAAGATTCCCTTAAATAATAAAGCAGATCCGAAAGATTCCCTTAAATGATAAAGCAGATCCGAAAGATTCCCTTAAATGATAAAGCAGATCCGAAAGATTCCCTTAAATAATAAAGCAGATCCGAAAGATTCCCTTAAATGATAAAGCAGATCCGAAAGATTCCCTTAAATGATAAAGCAGATCCGAAAGATCCCCTTAAATAATAAAGCAGATCCGAAAGATTCCCTTAAATGATAAAGCAGCTCCGAAAGATTCCCTTAAATGATAAAGCAGATCCGAAAGATCCCCTTAAATAATAAAGCAGATCCGAAAGATTCCCTTAAATGATAAAGCAGATCCGAAAGATTCCCTTAAATGATAAAGCAGATCCGAAAGATTCCCTTAAATAATAAAGCAGATCCGAAAGATTCCCTTAAATAATAAAGCAGATCCGAAAGATTCCCTTAAATAATAAAGCAGATCCAAAAGATTCCCTTAAATGATAAAGCAGATCCGAAAGATTCCCTTAAATGATAAAGCAGATCCGAAAGATTCCCTTAAATAATAAAGCAGATCCGAA
>NW_027262680.1:5000-25131 GCF_902827115.2 Pseudochaenichthys georgianus | reverse complement strand
TATATAGTATATAATTATTGACTGGACTTAAAATCACACCGTACATTTTACATTTATAATCAATCTAATGTTTAGTTTTCCATTCCTCACACACTCATGTATATTAGGGCTGGACCCAAATATCCGAATATTCGTTCGTTGGAGTATTATTCGTTATTCGGATATGTCTATACATACATATCCTATATACAGGTGTCCCTGAGCAAGGCACCGTTCCCCACACTGCTCCCAACACTAGGATGGGTCAAATGCAGAGAAACAATTTCCCCACGAGGGATTAATAAAAGTCCATCTTATCTTATCGTCTATTCCTTTTGTTTGTTTTTCCCCCGTTTTTTTCTCAAATTGAATTTATTGAAATCTCTAATATCAACGTCAGAGCTTGTGCCTCTTCGGGGTGCTAACACTTAACCCTACACGTTATTGTTTACTTTCTTCGTCTTTATATGTAGATATTACTTTTTCTCCGCTAATCTCCGTCACGTTGTTTCCATAGCAACAACAACAACTTCCTGTCAACAGCGCTAACTCTCCTTCAAAATAAAAGCATGTCCATAAATAGGAAGCCAAGACAAATTACACTTATATATACAACTAAACGAAAGTAACAAACACAAAGCGATCAATTTCAAAGAACACAAACTGGGTTAATTAACAAATAACTACAAACCACAATACTGTAGAATAACAGAATGAATGCCGTGAATACACCGAAGTACACGCGTTGAAGCGGTTCGCTGCCGATTACTGCCGAATATCCGGAGCCCGACAGCCCTGATGTATATATATAATATCCTGCTTTATATTTGGTTACTGTACTGTACTTTTTTTGTAATGCTATTTTATTTCTATTGAGACATTTTGGATTCTTTATTTCTTTTAATTTGTATTGTTATAAATTGGGATCAATAAAGTACTTCTGATCTTATATCTAGTAAACGTCTGGTAGATACAGGTAACCCAGATGTGGTGTTTACCTGTGATGATGGGGGGGTCAGCAGGACGGCGGATCTGGACTGAAGAGAATCCACTGGCTGATCCTCTGGGAAGAGAGCGAAGCTGCAGCTCTGCAGCGACACCTGCAGGAACAACAGGGACATATCACAGGAAGGCAGAGGAAGTCAGAGGAAGGCAGAGGAAGTCAGAGGAAGGCAGAGGAAGTCAGAGGAAGGCAGAGGAAGTCTCAGGAAGTCAGAGGAAGTCTCAGGAAGTCAGAGGAAGTCAGAGGAAGTCACAGGAAGTCTCAGGAAGTCAGAGGAAGTCTCAGGAAGTCAGAGGAAGTCAGAGAAGGCAGAGGAAGTCAGAGGAAGGCAGAGGAAGTCAGAGGAAGGCAGAGGAAGTCACAGGAAGTCAGAGGAAGTCTCAGGAAGTCAGAGGAAGTCTCAGGAAGTCAGAGGAAGTCAGAGGAAGTCACAGGAAGTCTCAGGAAGTCAGAGGAAGTCTCAGGAAGTCAGAGGAAGTCAGAGGAAGTCTCAGGAAGTCAGAGGAAGTCAGAGGAAGTCACAGGAAGTCTCAGGAAGTCAGAGGAAGTCTCAGGAAGGCAGAGGAAGTCAGAGGAAGTCTCAGGAAGTCAGAGGAAGTCAGAGGAAGTCACAGGAAGTCTCAGGAAGTCAGAGGAAGTCTCAGGAAGTCAGAGGAAGTCAGAGGAAGGCACAAAAAGGCACAGGAAGTCAGAGGAAGTCAAGGCAAGGCAAGGCAAGGCAAGTTTATTTATATAGCACTTTTCGACGCAGGGTAATTCAAAGTGCTTTACAAAAAAGAAATGAAAGACATTAAGCATTAAAAAAGAAAAGCTAATAAAATAAACATTAAGGAAAAATACATGGATAAAAGTTACAGTGCAGTCTAAAATATGAATATTTTCCATATATTTAATTTAGACAGACTTTCTTCACCATATTTTGCTTGCATGACATCCACAATCGGACCCTCAGGAGGCTGTCCACACCCCCTCCCCTGCTTTGCTTCCATAACAAAGTCTTTAAAGTGTTACCAAAACACTATTTTTCATCCGTCGATGCCAGATATTCCAAATATCTCTGCTTTCGAGCAGTCCCTCTCATAAATGTCATGGAGTTTAATTACGTTTAAACATTACAAGAAAAAGTACATGGATAAAAGTTACAGTGCAGTTTAAGATATGAAAAGTTCAATTAAAAGCAGCGACAAAAAGAAAAGTCTTCAGCCTGGATTTGAAAGTAGTCAGAGTTGCAGCGGACCTGCAGGTTTCTGGGAGTTTGTTCCAGATGTTTGGAGCATAATAACTGAACGCTGCTTCTCCAGGTTTAGTTCTGACTCTGGGGACAGGAAGCTGACCAGTCCCTGAAGACCTGAGAGATCTGTCTCTGGGGACAGGAAGCTGACCAGTCCCTGAAGACCTGAGAGATCTGTCTCTGGGGACAGGAAGCTGACCAGTCCCTGAAGACCTGAGAGATCTGTCTCTGGGGACAGGAAGCTGACCAGTCCCTGAAGACCTGAGAGATCTGTCTCTGGGGACAGACAGCTGACCAGTCCCTGAAGACCTGAGAGATCTGTCTCTGGGGACAGGAAGCTGACCAGTCCCTGAAGACCTGAGAGATCTGTCTCTGGGGACAGGAAGCTGACCAGTCCCTGAAGACCTGAGAGATCTGTCTCTGGGGACAGGAAGCTGACCAGTCCCTGAAGACATGAGAGTTCTGTCTCTGGGGACAGGAAGCTGACCAGTCCCTGAAGACCTGAGAGATCTGGATGGTTCATAGTTTAGCAGGAGGTCAGTAATGTATTCTGGGCCTGAACCATTCAGTGCTTTATAAACCAGCAGCAGTATTTTTAAACCTATTCTTTGACACACAGGAAGCCAGTGTGAAGACTTCAGAGCAGGAGTGATGTGATCCACTTTCTTAGTGTCAGAGAGGACTCGAGCAGCGGCGTTCTGAATCAGCTGCAGCTTCCTAATAGATGTTTCAGTGAGACCTGTGAAGACACCTTTGCAGTAGTCCAGTCTACTGAAGATAAAGGCATGGACACGTGTCTCCAGATCCTGCTGACATTAGTCTTTAATCCTAGATATGTTCTCTAGGTGATAGCAGGCTGACTTTAGTAACTGCTTTAATGTGACTGTTGGAAGCTCAGGTCAGAGTCCATGACGACACCTAGATCTCTGGCTTTATCTGTTGGTTTGAACATTGCAGACTGAAGCTCAGCGCTCACTTTTATACGTTCTGCCTTGGCTCCAAAAACCATTACCTCAGTTTTATCTTTGTTTAATTGGAGAAAGTTCTGACACATCCAGTCATTGATTTGTTCAATGCACTTACTCAGTGTTTGAATTGGAGCATAGTCTCCTGGTGAAATTGTTACGTAAATTTGTGTGTCATCTGCATCGCTATGGTAACTTATTTAGTTGTTCTTCATTATCTGAGCCAGTGGTAGCATGTAGATGTTAAAGAGAAGAGGCCCCAAGATGGAGCCTTGAGGAACCCCACATGTCATATTTGTCAACTCAGATGTGTATGTACCGATAGAAACAACGTTGTTTCTGTCCTGTAGGTAGGATTTAAACCAATTTAGAGCTGTTTCCGAAAGTCCCACCCAGTGTTCCAGTCGGTCCAGTAATATGCTGTGGTCAACAGCGTCAAACGCAGCACTGAGATCTAATAACACTAACACTGAAGTTCTGCCACTGTCTGTGTTTAAGTGGATGTCGTTAAAGACCTTTACAAGAGCAGTCTCAGTGCTGTGGTTTGGACCAAAGCCTGACTGGAACACATCCAAACAACTATTTAAATGCAAGAAATTACTCAACTGTTGAAAAACAACTTTTTCAATGATCTTACCTAGAAATGGGAGGTTTGATATGGGCCTGTAATTGTTCATTACTGAAGCATCTAGATTATTCTTTTTTAAGAGCGGTTTAATGACTGCAGTTTTCAGGGCCTGTGGAAAAATACCTGAGTGAAGAGATTTGTTTACTATATGAAGTAGTTCTGAGGCCATGCAACGAAAAACATCTTTGAGAAACCCTGTTGGAATAATATCAAGGCAGCAGGAGGAGGAAGTCAGAGGAAGTCTCAGGAAGTCAGAGGAAGTCAGAGTAAGTATCAGGAAGTCTCAGGAAGTCAGAGGAAGTCAGAGGAAGGCAGAGGAAGGCACAGGAAGTCAGAGGAAGTCTCAGGAAGTCAGAGGAAGTCAGAGGAAGTCTCAGGAAGTCAGAGGAAGTCTCAGGAAGTCAGAGGAAGTCAGAGGAAGTCTCAGGAAGTCAGAGGAAGTCACAGGAAGTCAGAGGAAGTCTCAGGAAGTCAGAGGAAGTCAGAGGAAGGCACAGGAAGTCAGAGGAAGGCACAGGAAGTCTCAGGAAGTCAGAGGAAGGCACAGGAAGTCAGAGGAAGGCACAGGAAGTATCAGGAAGTCAGAGGAAGTCACAGGAAGTCAGAGGAAGTCTCAGGAAGTCAGAGGAAGTCAGAGGAAGGCACAGGAAGTCAGAGGAAGTCTCAGGAAGTCAGAGGAAGTCAGAGGAAGTCTCAGGAAGTCAGAGGAAGTCACAGGAAGTGACAGGAAGTCAGAGGAAGTCTCAGGAAGTCAGAGGAAGTCAGAGGAAGGCACAGGAAGTCTCAGGAAGTCAGAGGAAGTCAGAGGAAGTCACAGGAAGTCACAGGAAGGCACAGGAAGTCAGAGGAAGTCAGAGGAAGTCTCAGGAAGTCAGAGGAAGTCAGAGGAATTCAGAGGAAGTCAGAGGAAGTCTCAGGAAGTCAGAGGAAGTCAGAGGAAGGCACAGGAAGTCTCAGGAAGTCAGAGGAAGTCAGAGGAAGGCACAGGAAATCAGAGGAAGTCAGAGGAAGTCTCAGGAAGTCAGAGGAAGTCAGAGGAAGTCTCAGGAAGTCAGAGGAAGTCACAGGAAGTCAGAGGAAGTCTCAGGAAGTCAGAGGAAGTCAGAGGAAGGCACAGGAAGTCAGAGGAAGTCAGAGGAAGTCACAGGAAGTCACAGGAAGTCTCAGGAAGTCAGAGGAAGTCAGAGGAAGTCTCAGGAAGTCAGAGGAAGTCAGAGGAAGTCTCAGGAAGTCAGAGGAAGTCAGAGGAAGTCTCAGGAAGTCAGAGGAAGTCAGAGGAAGGCACAGGAAGTCTCAGGAAGTCAGAGGAAGTCTCAGGAAGTCAGAGGAAGTCAGAGGAAGGCACAGGAAGTCTCAGGAAGTCAGAGGAAGTCTCAGGAAGTCAGAGGAAGTCACAGGAAGTCTCAGGAAGTCAGAGGAAGTCTCAGGAAGTCTCAGGAAGTCAGAGGAAGTCTCAGGAAGTCAGAGGAAGTCAGAGGAAGGCACAGGAAGTCTCAGGAAGTCAGAGGAAGTCTCAGGAAGTCAGAGGAAGTCTCAGGAAGTCAGAGGAAGTCAGAGGAAGTCAGAGGAAACAGCTCCAACACGGCACAAAGAGGAGCTTCATTCTGCAGCAGGTCGAATCATTGAGAGAAATCATCTTCTCCTCTTTCTCTGAGTCACATTTACTCTGTACTCTGCACACGTAGCGTAGCTTAGCATCAGGCTGGAGGCCTGCTCCATCCAGGTTGCCATGACGGCGGTTTCTGTCTTTTTACATATTTTTCTAAAAAAAGATTGACAATAAAGTTGACTTTGACTAACGGTGGTTCATCAGAGGGAGAGTACTGACCTCCAGGCAGCGGGCGGACCAGACGACCATTCAGCCTGAAGCCCAGCGGAGCACCTGGACACTGAACACACACACACACACACACACACACACACACACACACACACACACACACACACACACACACACACACACACACACACACACACACACACACACACACACACACACACACACACACACACACACACACACACACACACACACACACACACACACACACACACACACACACCTCAATACACATGTACTGCATGTATACACACAGATGAGAGGCACTTCAGAGGTAAACACATAAACACCGTGTCTGAAGGCAACGTCATGATTTACCTCGATAATGAGTAATAAAGATATTGTACAACTTCAACTGAAACACGTGGAGCAACCGGAGGATAGTTCAGTTCAATTCTGTGACGTGTTGCTGCTTCCAACATCATACACGTGACAGTGAGTGATCATAAAGTCTCATATCATCGGTATGAGAGGAGTTTACAGTCGAGTGCCCTGAACACATCAGGTGGTGAGTTCAGGTACCTCCAGAGAGCTGTGGTGTGGGGGGGGGCTGCTGCTGGTCCATGGGATGGGGATGATCCTGACGGGCGGGTCTTCCTCCTCCATCAGACTGAACACCTCCAGATCTGCAGAGATGAGGAGGAGAAGCTGTCAGCTCTTCTGACATTAACCCGTTCTATCAGATCTGTTATTAACCAGAGGCTTCACAGAAAATGCACTTTTTATATATATATATATATATATATATATATATATATTAGGGCTGTCAAACGATTACAATTTTTAATCAGATTAATCACCATTCGAACTATGTCCAAAATATGCCATTTATTTATGTATATTGTTGTGGAATGGAAAGATAAATGAAAGCAGGCGGATATATCCATTTAACACAGAATGTATGTTTATTATAACATTTTTCTGCATGTCAAAATGAAAGACAGCCCACACACCTATCAATCATCAAACCGTGGGGTCTTAATTCATTACGTGTTGATTTCTATCAACGGGGAGTACTTCAGGAAAGTCGACAGAGGGGGGGGGGGGGGGCTAGTGGAGTACTTCAGGAAAGTCGACAGAGGGGGGGGGGGCTAGTGGAGTACTTCAGGAAAGTCGACAGAGGGGGGGGGGGGGGGGCTAGTGGAGTACTTCGTGACCACAGAGAGTGAACGTTGTGATCAGCTGTTTTAGCGCAGTTCTCCAGTGAAGGGGGGAGTCTCCCTCCGCAGCCGGTTGGCGTAGTGTTGGCACAGTTCCGTTGTACAGACCGACGTTAACAGCAGCCTGTCTGTGCACACGGAGACCGACTCTGTCGTCCGGGGATCGAACCGCCTTCTGGAAAAGCTTCACAAGTACGTCGGTACGCAAATGTGCTTTGTGACACAAGTGACGGGACGCATTTCAGATTACGCACATACCCTGCGTACCAGTTATGTGCACCCCTGCCCTGTGCCAGAGCCATATTATTACTATTACATGGCTCTGCCCTGTACTACAGCAAGAGGATTCTCCGTCGGGACTTCCTGCAACAACACCACGCCGTTATCAAAGATGTTCTATTGAGAAGACGATCACTACGTGACAAAAGTTTTCAAACCGTGGCTACTGAAATCAGTCTGACTAACTGCTGTCTGTGCAAGTTACTCCTCGAGTTGGCAGACTTTATTTTGCTCACTCTAACATCGTGTCTCAAGGTGGGGCTAAGCCAGTTCTTGTTATGGCTGTAGCCTACCCCAGCCATACCCTGGCGCTGCCACTGGGGGCACGTATGGGGCGGGCCATTCTGCACATGCGTTAAATGCGTTAAATATTTTAACGCAATTAATTCAAAAAATGAATTACCGCCGTTAACGCAATAATTTTGACAGCACTAATAATATATATATATTTAACGTGTTTTATTTTAGAATACTTTTTAGCATAGTTGTAACACGTCCTTTTACTTTCCGCTTTATTCTTATCCTGTGTTTATGTGTCCGCCTTATACACAAAGCAAGCTCCTTCTTTCTGTAAACCAATACAACTGATTCTAGAAACATCCATATCCAGAACGCACCTCATTACCCTAATCTGGTAATCATCACAATTATTGAATAATGGCCAATCACGTGTTTCGAGAGGTAACAGCGACAAAACTGAATCAGTTATCTTTGAGTTCATGAGGCACATTTGAAAAGGTTCCCGAGACAATTCATTGTTTTTCTGAGCAGAGGCATACAAAAAAAATCAGCAGCTGTTTGTATTCACCTTCATCATCATCCTCCTCCTCCTCCTCATCTTCCTCCTGTCTCTCAGGTGACAGAGGCCATACCTCCTGCTCCTCTTCCTCATACTCCATCAGCAGGTTAGCACCTCCTGCTGTGAGCTGCACCTCCATTAGCTGTTCCCTGCAGAGACAGACCCATCAGCCTGTATGACAGTTAGCTTCACGTTAGCTCTTTAACCTATTAGCCAGTATTAGCCTGTATGACAGTTAGCTTCACGTTAGCTCTTTAACCTATTAGCCTGTATTAGCCTGTATGACAGTTAGCTTCACGTTAGCTCTTTAACCTATCAGCCTGTATGACAGTTAGCTTCACGTTAGCTCTTTAACCTATCAGCCTGTATGACAGTTAGCTTCACGTTAGCTCTTTAACCTATCAGCCTGTATGACAGTTAGCTTCACGTTAGCTCTTTAACCTATCAGCCTGTATGACAGTTAGCTTCATGTTAGCTCTTTAACCTATTAGCCTGTATTAGCCTGTATGACAGTTAGCTTCACGTTAGCTCTTTAACCTATCAGCCTGTATGACAGTTAGCTTCACGTTAGCTCTTTAACCTATCAGCCTGTATGACAGTTAGCTTCATGTTAGCTCTTTAACCTATTAGCCTGTATTAGCCTGTATGACAGTTAGCTTCACGTTAGCTCTTTAACCTATCAGCCTGTATGACAGTTAGCTTCACGTTAGCTCTTTAACCTATTAGCCTGTATGACAGTTAGCTTCACGTTAGCTCTTTAACCCATTAGCCTGTATTAGCCTGTATGACAGTTAGCTTCACGTTAGCTCTTTAACCTATCAGCCTGTATGACAGTTAGCTTCACGTTAGCTCTTTAACCTATTAGCCTGTATGACAGTTAGCTTCACGTTAGCTCTTTAACCTATTAGCCTGTATTAGCCTGTATGACAGTTAGCTTCACGTTAGCTCTTTAACCTATCAGCCTGTATGACAGTTAGCTTCACGTTAGCTCTTTAACCTATTAGCCTGTATGACAGTTAGCTTCACGTTAGCTCTTTAACCCATTAGCCTGTATTAGCCTGTATGACAGTTAGCTTCACGTTAGCTCTTTAACCTATTCACCTGTATGACAGTGAGCTTCACGTTAGCTCTTTAACCTATTAGCCTGTATGACAGTTAGCTTCACTTTAGCTCTTTCATCTATTAGCCTGTATGACAGTTAGCTTCATGTTAGCTCTTTAACCTATTAGCCTGTATGACAGTTAGCTTCACTTTAGCTCTTTCATCTATTAGCCTGTATGACAGTTAGCTTTACGTTAGCTTTACTTTAGCTCTTTCATCTATTAGCCTGTATGACAGTTAGCTTCACTTTAGCTCTTTCATCTATTAGCCTGTATGACAGTTAGCTTCACGTTAGCTCTTTAACCTATTAACCTGTATGACAGTTAGCTTCACTTTAGCTCTTTCATCTATTAGCCTGTATGACAGTTAGCTTCACGTTAGCTCTTTCATCTATTAGCCTGTATGACAGTTAGCTTCACGTTAGCTTTACTTTAGCTCTTTCATCTATTAGCCTGTATGACAGTTAGCTTCACTTTAGCTCTTTAACCTATTAGCCTGTATGACAGTTAGCTTCACGTTAGCTCTTTCATCTATTAGCCTGTATGACAGGTAGCTTCACTTTAGCTCTTTAACCTATTAGCCTGTATGACAGTTAGCTTTACTTTAGCTCTTTCATCTATTAGCCTGTATGACAGTTAGCTTCACGTTAGCTTTACTTTAGCTCTTTCATCTATTAGCCTGTATGACAGTTAGCTTCACTTTAGCTCTTTAACCTATTAGCCTGTATGACAGTTAGCTTCACGTTAGCTCTTTCATCTATTAGCCTGTATGACAGTTAGCTTCACTTTAGCTCTTTAACCTATTAGCCTGTATGACAGTTAGCTTTACTTTAGCTCTTTCATCTATTAGCCTGTATGACAGTTAGCTTTACTTTAGCTCTTTAACCTATTAGCCTGTATGACAGTGAGCTTCACTTTAGCTCTTTAACCCATTAGCCTGTATGACAGTTAGCTTCAATTTAGCTCTTTTATCTATTAGCCTGTATGACAGTTAGCTTCACTTTAGCTCTTTAACCTATTAGCCTGTATGACAGTTATCTTCACTTTAGCTCTTTAACCTATTAGCCTGTATGACAGTTAGCTTCACTTTAGCTCTTTAACCTATTAGCCTGTATGACAGTTAGCTTTACTTTAGCTCTTTCATCTATTAGCCTGTATGACAGTTAGCTTTACTTTAGCTCTTTAACCTATTAGCCTGTATGACAGTGAGCTTCACTTTAGCTCTTTAACCCATTAGCCTGTATGACAGTTAGCTTCAATTTAGCTCTTTTATCTATTAGCCTGTATGACAGTTAGCTTCACTTTAGCTCTTTAACCTATTAGCCTGTATGACAGTTCAAATCAAATCAAGTTTTATTTATATAGCACATTTATAAACGATTTTTGGTGGAGCCAAAGTGCTGTACCTATAATAAAAAATAGCCTACAGTAGAGACACTTTACAGAAAATACAACAGCACAGATTGTTCAGATTATCAGTATGAGAAAAACGACACCCACGACAGTTAGCTTCACGTTAGCTCTTTAACCTATTAGCCTGTATTAGCCTGTATGACAGTTAGCTTCACTTTAGCTCTTTCATCTATTAGCCTTTATGACAGTTATCTTCACGTTAGCTCTTTAACCTATTAGCCTGTATTAGCCTGTATGACAGTTAGCTTCACTTTAGCTCTTTCATCTATTAGCCTTTATGACAGTTATCTTCACGTTAGCTCTTTAACCTATTAGCCTGTATGACAGTTAGCTTCACGTTAGCTTCACTTTAGCTCTTTCATCTATTAGCCTGTATGACAGTTAGCTTCACGTTAGCTCTTTAACCTATTAGCCTGTATTAACCTGTATGACAGTTAGCTTCACGTTAGCTCTTTAACCTATTAGCTAGCTTCACGTTAGCTCTTTAACCTATTAGCCTGTATGACAGTTAGCTTCACGTTAGCTTTTTAACCTATTAGCCTGTATGACATTTAGCTTCACTTTAGCTCTTTAACCCATTAGCTTGTATTAGCCTGTATGACAGTTAGCTTCACGTTAGCTCTTTAACCTATTAACCTGTATTACAGTTAGCTTCACGTTAGCTCTTTAACCTATTAACCTGTATGACAGTTAGCTTCACGTTAGCTCTTAGCTTCACGTTAGCTCTTTAACCTATTCGCCTGTATGACAGTTAGCTTCACTTTCGCTTTTTAACCTATTAGCCAGTATTAGCCTGTATGACAGTTAGCTTCACTTTAGCTCTTTAACGTATTAGCCTGTATGACAGTTAGCTTCACTTTAGCTCTTTAACCTATTCGCCTGTATGACAGTTAGCTTCACGTTAGCTCTTTAACCTATTAGCCTGTATTAGCCTGTATGACAGTTAGCTTCACGTTAGCTCTTTAACCTATTAGCCTGTATTAGCCTGTATGACAGTTAGCTTCACTTTAGCTCTTTAACCTATTCGCCTGTATGACAGTTAGCTTCACGTTAGCTCTTTAACCTATTAGCCTGTATTAGCCTGTATGACAGTTAGCTTCACTTTAGCTCTTTAACTTGTTAGCCTGTATGACAGTTAGCTTCACTTTAGCTCTTTAACCTATTAGCCCAGTGGGGGGGGGGGGGGGGGCTAGTGGAGTACTTCAGGAAAGTCGACAGAGGGGGGGGGGGGGGGGGGGCTAGTGGAGTACTTCGTGACCACAGAGAGTGAACGTTGTGATCAGCTGTTTTAGCGCAGTTCTCCAGTGAAGGGGGGAGTCTCCCTCCGCAGCCGGTTGGCGTAGTGTTGGCACAGTTCCGTTGTACAGACCGACGTTAACAGCAGCCTGTCTGTGCACACGGAGACCGACTCTGTCGTCCGGGGATCGAACCGCCTTCTGGAAAAGCTTCACAAGTACGTCGGTACGCAAATGTGCTTTGTGACACAAGTGACGGGACGCATTTCAGATTACGCACATACCCTGCGTACCAGTTATGTGCACCCCTGCCCTGTGCCAGAGCCATATTATTACTATGATATGGCTCTGCCCTGTACTACAGCAAGAGGATTCTCCGTCGGGACTTCCTGCAACAACACCACGCCGTTATCAAAGATGTTCTATTGAGAAGACGATCACTACGTGACAAAAGTTTTCAAACCGTGGCTACTGAAATCAGTCTGACTAACTGCTGTCTGTGCAAGTTACTCCTCGAGTTGGCAGACTTTATTCTGCTCACTCTAACATCGTGTCTCAAGGTGGGGCTAAGCCAGTTCTTGTTATGGCTGTAGCCTACCCCAGCCATACCCTGGCGCTGCCACTGGGGGCACGTATGGGGCGGGCCATTCTGCACATGCGTTAAATGCGTTAAATATTTTAACGCAATTAATTCAAAAAATGAATTACCGCCGTTAACGCAATAATTTTGACAGCACTAATAATATATATATATTTAACGTGTTTTATTTTAGAATACTTTTTAGCATAGTTGTAACACGTCCTTTTACTTTCCGCTTTATTCTTATCCTGTGTTTATGTGTCCGCCTTATACACAAAGCAAGCTCCTTCTTTCTGTAAACCAATACAACTGATTCTAGAAACATCCATATCCAGAACGCACCTCATTACCCTAATCTGGTAATCATCACAATTATTGAATAATGGCCAATCACGTGTTTCGAGAGGTAACAGCGACAAAACTGAATCAGTTATCTTTGAGTTCATGAGGCACATTTGAAAAGGTTCCCGAGACAATTCATTGTTTTTCTGAGCAGAGGCATACAAAAAAAATCAGCAGCTGTTTGTATTCACCTTCATCATCATCCTCCTCCTCCTCCTCATCTTCCTCCTGTCTCTCAGGTGACAGAGGCCATACCTCCTGCTCCTCTTCCTCATACTCCATCAGCAGGTTAGCACCTCCTGCTGTGAGCTGCACCTCCATTAGCTGTTCCCTGCAGAGACAGACCCATCAGCCTGTATGACAGTTAGCTTCACGTTAGCTCTTTAACCTATTAGCCAGTATTAGCCTGTATGACAGTTAGCTTCACGTTAGCTCTTTAACCTATTAGCCTGTATTAGCCTGTATGACAGTTAGCTTCACGTTAGCTCTTTAACCTATCAGCCTGTATGACAGTTAGCTTCACGTTAGCTCTTTAACCTATCAGCCTGTATGACAGTTAGCTTCACGTTAGCTCTTTAACCTATCAGCCTGTATGACAGTTAGCTTCACGTTAGCTCTTTAACCTATCAGCCTGTATGACAGTTAGCTTCATGTTAGCTCTTTAACCTATTAGCCTGTATTAGCCTGTATGACAGTTAGCTTCACGTTAGCTCTTTAACCTATCAGCCTGTATGACAGTTAGCTTCACGTTAGCTCTTTAACCTATCAGCCTGTATGACAGTTAGCTTCATGTTAGCTCTTTAACCTATTAGCCTGTATTAGCCTGTATGACAGTTAGCTTCACGTTAGCTCTTTAACCTATCAGCCTGTATGACAGTTAGCTTCACGTTAGCTCTTTAACCTATTAGCCTGTATGACAGTTAGCTTCACGTTAGCTCTTTAACCCATTAGCCTGTATTAGCCTGTATGACAGTTAGCTTCACGTTAGCTCTTTAACCTATCAGCCTGTATGACAGTTAGCTTCACGTTAGCTCTTTAACCTATTAGCCTGTATGACAGTTAGCTTCACGTTAGCTCTTTAACCTATTAGCCTGTATTAGCCTGTATGACAGTTAGCTTCACGTTAGCTCTTTAACCTATCAGCCTGTATGACAGTTAGCTTCACGTTAGCTCTTTAACCTATCAGCCTGTATGACAGTTAGCTTCATGTTAGCTCTTTAACCTATTAGCCTGTATTAGCCTGTATGACAGTTAGCTTCACGTTAACTCTTTAACCTATCAGCCTGTATGACAGTTAGCTTCACGTTAGCTCTTTAACCTATTAGCCTGTATGACAGTTAGCTTCACGTTAGCTCTTTAACCCATTAGCCTGTATTAGCCTGTATGACAGTTAGCTTCACGTTAGCTCTTTAACCTATCAGCCTGTATGACAGTTAGCTTCACGTTAGCTCTTTAACCTATTAGCCTGTATGACAGTTAGCTTCACGTTAGCTCTTTAACCTATTAGCCTGTATTAGCCTGTATGACAGTTAGCTTCACGTTAGCTCTTTAACCTATCAGCCTGTATGACAGTTAGCTTCACGTTAGCTCTTTAACCTATTAGCCTGTATGACAGTTAGCTTCACGTTAGCTCTTTAACCCATTAGCCTGTATTAGCCTGTATGACAGTTAGCTTCACGTTAGCTCTTTAACCTATTCACCTGTATGACAGTGAGCTTCACGTTAGCTCTTTAACCTATTAGCCTGTATGACAGTTAGCTTCACTTTAGCTCTTTCATCTATTAGCCTGTATGACAGTTAGCTTCATGTTAGCTCTTTAACCTATTAGCCTGTATGACAGTTAGCTTCACTTTAGCTCTTTCATCTATTAGCCTGTATGACAGTTAGCTTTACGTTAGCTTTACTTTAGCTCTTTCATCTATTAGCCTGTATGACAGTTAGCTTCACTTTAGCTCTTTCATCTATTAGCCTGTATGACAGTTAGCTTCACGTTAGCTCTTTAACCTATTAACCTGTATGACAGTTAGCTTCACTTTAGCTCTTTCATCTATTAGCCTGTATGACAGTTAGCTTCACGTTAGCTCTTTCATCTATTAGCCTGTATGACAGTTAGCTTCACGTTAGCTTTACTTTAGCTCTTTCATCTATTAGCCTGTATGACAGTTAGCTTCACTTTAGCTCTTTAACCTATTAGCCTGTATGACAGTTAGCTTCACGTTAGCTCTTTCATCTATTAGCCTGTATGACAGTTAGCTTCACTTTAGCTCTTTAACCTATTAGCCTGTATGACAGTTAGCTTTACTTTAGCTCTTTCATCTATTAGCCTGTATGACAGTTAGCTTCACGTTAGCTTTACTTTAGCTCTTTCATCTATTAGCCTGTATGACAGTTAGCTTCACTTTAGCTCTTTAACCTATTAGCCTGTATGACAGTTAGCTTCACGTTAGCTCTTTCATCTATTAGCCTGTATGACAGTTAGCTTCACTTTAGCTCTTTAACCTATTAGCCTGTATGACAGTTAGCTTTACTTTAGCTCTTTCATCTATTAGCCTGTATGACAGTTAGCTTTACTTTAGCTCTTTAACCTATTAGCCTGTATGGCAGTGAGCTTCACTTTAGCTCTTTAACCCATTAGCCTGTATGACAGTTAGCTTCAATTTAGCTCTTTTATCTATTAGCCTGTATGACAGTTAGCTTCACTTTAGCTCTTTAACCTATTAGCCTGTATGACAGTTAGCTTCACTTTAGCTCTTTAACCTATTAGCCTGTATGACAGTTCAAATCAAATCAAGTTTTATTTATATAGCACATTTATAAACGATTTTTGGTGGAGCCAAAGTGCTGTACCTATAATAAAAAATAGCCTACAGTAGAGACACTTTACAGAAAATACAACAGCACAGATTGTTCAGATTATCAGTATGAGAAAAACGACACCCACGACAGTTAGCTTCACGTTAGCTCTTTAACCTATTAGCCTGTATTAGCCTGTATGACAGTTAGCTTCACTTTAGCTCTTTCATCTATTAGCCTTTATGACAGTTATCTTCACGTTAGCTCTTTAACCTATTAGCCTGTATTAGCCTGTATGACAGTTAGCTTCACTTTAGCTCTTTCATCTATTAGCCTTTATGACAGTTATCTTCACGTTAGCTCTTTAACCTATTAGCCTGTATGACAGTTAGCTTCACGTTAGCTTCACTTTAGCTCTTTCATCTATTAGCCTGTATGACAGTTAGCTTCACGTTAGCTCTTTAACCTATTAGCCTGTATTAACCTGTATGACAGTTAGCTTCACGTTAGCTCTTTAACCTATTAGCTAGCTTCACGTTAGCTCTTTAACCTATTAGCCTGTATGACAGTTAGCTTCACGTTAGCTTTTTAACCTATTAGCCTGTATGACATTTAGCTTCACTTTAGCTCTTTAACCCATTAGCTTGTATTAGCCTGTATGACAGTTAGCTTCACGTTAGCTCTTTAACCTATTAACCTGTATTACAGTTAGCTTCACGTTAGCTCTTTAACCTATTAACCTGTATGACAGTTAGCTTCACGTTAGCTCTTAGCTTCACGTTAGCTCTTTAACCTATTCGCCTGTATGACAGTTAGCTTCACTTTCGCTTTTTAACCTATTAGCCAGTATTAGCCTGTATGACAGTTAGCTTCACTTTAGCTCTTTAACGTATTAGCCTGTATGACAGTTAGCTTCACTTTAGCTCTTTAACCTATTCGCCTGTATGACAGTTAGCTTCACGTTAGCTCTTTAACCTATTAGCCTGTATTAGCCTGTATGACAGTTAGCTTCACGTTAGCTCTTTAACCTATTAGCCTGTATTAGCCTGTATGACAGTTAGCTTCACTTTAGCTCTTTAACCTATTCGCCTGTATGACAGTTAGCTTCACGTTAGCTCTTTAACCTATTAGCCTGTATTAGCCTGTATGACAGTTAGCTTCACTTTAGCTCTTTAACTTGTTAGCCTGTATGACAGTTAGCTTCACTTTAGCTCTTTAACCTATTAGCCCAGTGGTTCTCAAACTTTTTTCAATAATGTACCCCCTTTGAAAATAATATTTCGCCAAGTACCTCCAGCGCAAAAACAATTTGTTAGGGGAAAAAAATGCCTATATAAAGAGGTACAGTACAGCCTTTTACCATCAGTGTCTGATTTATTAAAACAACAACCTTGTAACTGAGAAACACTTAAATGCTACATTTCAAATGTTTACAATCCATCAGTAAATTCATGGCAAACCAATTTTAACATCATGCAATAACACTAAGACGACATTAGTTGCATTGAACTGATCTTTTTAATAAGTTGTACTTAATGTAGTGAAACATGGGCTTGAGCTTCACTGAGGATCTTTGTCATTCTGACAGGGAGGCAAACTGCAGTTATTACACTTCACGTTTTGAAATATGTTTAACTCTGTTCATATAAAACCCACACTGCTCAAACGTCCTTACTTTTCCTAAAATTGGTATATCTATTTATTTATTTATTTATTTTGGGGCGTGGGGAATGAAGAGAAAAAAATATATGAGCATTTTATGAGCATGGGATTTTAACCCCTCATATAAACATATGCATAATGCTGTGCTATACTTTGCGGCCACACGCCATTGCCAAGTAACGCTTATTGTTTAGGTCCTTTGATAAGCAGGCAGTCATATAATTAACTAGAACTCGCTAGATCTGATAGATTTGGACAAAAACGCGAGTGAAGTATAACTGGACGGGAGCGAGAGATCAGATCAGCTGCTGGAGTGGAGTGCACCAGCTGGGCGTAAAAAAGTAGGGCTTAACTCTAACGTCGGGCTTAGCTACGTCCGACGTAGTCATTCGAGTTTACACCGAGTGCACCAAGCCTGACTAGTCTCGGGCGTAGCTGCGCCTGGTCTTAAGATGCGCGTCCACGTGAATACACGCAAAACAGTCATTGTTGCCAAGCAACGCCATTTTACCATTTTACAGACTCAGAGGACCGCAGAGAAGAGGGAAGTCCCACACCCACAGCGATGACTCGAGGGGAATCCCAAATGGCCACACCCCGAAAGAGAAAGAGGGATTCAGAGCTACAGCGGGAACTGACGGAGAAAGACATCGCTCGTGTGGAGACCGTCAAATTGAGAGCGGAACACGAAAAAATTGAGCTGGAGAAGGAGAACTTGAGACTCTTCTTAAGGCCCTTTCATTGTTAAACATGTAAACAAGACGCCCTGCCATCGTTAATATCCTTCTTGCCTGTTTTACGTTACTATGGATACAAGTCTGTCTTTCCGATTCACGCCTGCTCCATACTAGGCGTAACAGTTACACCCGGGCGCAGCACATACAGGGCTTAGTCTAAGTGGTGACTAGTCATAACTTTAGTTTGGTCTTCACCTTCGGTTCTACGTCGGACGTAGAGTTACGCCCAGTTTACGCCCAGCTCACGCCCAGCTTACGCCCAGCTTACGCTGTGACGGACCGGTGAGCGGAGCAAAATACACTAAGGGTTAGACCTAACACACTTAGCTAGTTGATCTGCTCTGGAACTAGCTAAACTAGTTATACATATATTTATTCTTTACTGTCGGGTCACTCATGACAGGTTCAGCGAGCTGCAGGAGACTGACGGGCTGTCAGGAGAGGGAGAGGAAAAGAGAGCACCCCGTTTATTTGTCCCATTTTATTATCCAGAGTTTCTGTATACCTTTGAATAAAGTAGTTAATCTACTATTAGTAGTTTGTTTAAATGCATTAATGTTTTGTTTTTTCATTAACCTAAAATAAATCTCATGTACCCCCTGCAGTACTGCAACGTACCCCTAGGGGTCCGCGTACCCCCATTTGACAACCACTGTATTAGCCTGTATGACAGTTAGCTTCACTTTCGCTTTTTAACCTATTAGCCTGTATGAGAGTTAGCTTCACTTTAGCTCTCTCATCTATTAGCCTGTATGAATGTTAGCTTCACTTGAGCTCTTTAACCTATTAGGCTGTATGACAGTTAGCTTCACTTTCGCTTTTTAACCTATTAGCCTGTATGACAGTTAGCTTCACTTTCGCTTTTTAACCTATTAGCCAGTATTAGCCTGTATGACAGTTAGCTTCACTTTAGCTCTTTAACCTATTAGCCTGTATGACAGTTAGCTTCACTTTCGCTTTTTAACCTATTAGCCAGTATGAATGTTGGCTTCACTTGAGCTCTTTCATCTATTAGCCTGTATGACAGTTAGCTTCACTTTCGCTTTTTAACCTATTAGCCAGTATTAGCTTGTATGACAGTTAGCTTCACTTTCGCTTTTTAACCTATTAGCCAGTATGAATGTTGGCTTCACTTTAGCTCTTTCACCTATTAACCTGTATGACAGTTAGCTTCACTTTCGCTTTTTAACCTATTAGCCTGTATGAATGTTGGCTTCACTTGAGCTCTTTCATCTATTAACCTGTATGACAGTTAGCTTCACTTTCGCTTTTTAACCTATTAGCCAGTATGAATGTTGGCTTCACTTGAGCTCTTTCATCTATTAACCTGTATGACAGTTAGCTTCACTTTCGCTTTTTAACCTATTAGCCTGTATGAATGTTGGCTTCACTTGAGCTCTTTCATCTATTAGCCTGTATGACAGTTAGCTTCACTTTCGCTTTTTAACCTATTAGCCAGTATTAGCTTGTATGACAGTTAGCTTCACTTTAGCTCTTTAACGTATTAGCCTGTATGACAGTTAGCTTCACTTTAGCTCTTTAACCTATTAGCCTGTATGACAGTTAGCTTCACTTTAGCTCTTTAACCTATTAGCCTGTATGACAATAGGCTTCACTTTAGCTCTTTAATCTATTGTAGTATGACAGTTCTTTAAGTGAAACCATAATTCACTTTCACAAGGATAAGAATCTATAACCCTGTAAATAATAACTAAAGTAGTTTAGATTAGTTCTTGCTGCGTTATTAACGTGTTTCTGATCAATAACATCAGAACAACAGAGTTAGCATGCTAAGCTACTCAAAGCTCACTAAACACAATGTAGCTACAGAGCAAGCTAACATATAACTGACTTTAAACTTACTTCATGAGTATTATCTTCACTTAAGATGTTTTAACAAACTGTTAGTTTTGTATTTTACTGCAGTTATGTTTCTGCTGACCCCCCCTCCCTCCTTTTACACTGAGCTATCACAGCTAGCATGCTAACAGCTAGCCTAGCAGCTACTCACTGACTTCACTAACGTTTGCTTTGATATTCTCTTTAAACAGCAGATTATAAATCGGCTTACCTTAAACACACCTTCTATTTGTAGAATAAATACTTATTCCGGAAAAATAATCACTTTAAACGCCTCGTTTCTCCAGAAATCACCAGAGATGTCCATGTGTTGGGAGATGACCTGTATATGGAGATGTTAGCTGTTAGCTATTAGCCTGAAACAGAGCACACGTTGGGGTCTACTTTCCGCAGATGTATCCCTCCGCCGCTGCCCCTCCTCCGCGTTCTGTTGAAGCAGCTTAGCGTCCTTTGCACTGGGAACAATGAGAAAGCTGGGGACATGTCTCACCACTTTTAAAAACGGCCAAGTTTGTCCCCACCACT
>NW_027262679.1:0-25073 GCF_902827115.2 Pseudochaenichthys georgianus | reverse complement strand
GGACACACCCAGGGAAATGTTCTACGTGTTCATGGGAACAAAGGTTTGCAAGTTATGTTGTTTAAATATTGCCGGTCAGCAGTTGCAGAGGACGGCCAGCAGGTGGCAGTGTTGCTACACAAACAGTGCATGTGCAATGAGAGGGTGAGATGAGGGAGGTCACCTGAGGAAGTGAGAGTCTGTGTACCGGAAGAGTAGCTAGTGGAACTGAACGTGACTTCCTGCTGTTCAGCATGTTATCCTGCTGCACCTGTGATGAGAGGAGATGAGATGAGATGAGAGGAGATGAGATGAGATGAGAGGAGAGGAGATGAGATGAGAGGAGAGGAGAGGAGAGGAGATGAGATGAGATGAGAGGAGATGAGAGGAGAGGAGAGGAGATGAGAGGAGATGAGAGGAGATGAGAGGAGATGAGATGAGATGAGAGGAGATGAGAGGAGAGGAGATGAGAGGAGAGGAGAGGAGATGAGAGGAGATGAGATGAGATGAGAGGAGATGAGAGGAGAGGAGATGAGATGAGAGGAGATGAGAGGAGATGAGATGAGATGAGATGAGATGAGAGGAGAGGAGATGAGAGGAGAGGAGATGAGATGAGAGGAGATGAGATGTGATGAGATGTGATGTGCCCCCCCTCAGTGATCGTCCGGGCCACAGACAGCAAGAGGGTCCATCAGATAGACCTGATCCCTCAGGAGCAGATCCTGGTTCTGCTGTGCGGGCGGAGCCGCCACGTCCACCTTCACCACTGGGGGGCGCTGGAGGGGGCCGAGGCCTTTGACATCAAGATGCCAGAGACCAAAGGCTGCCAGGCCCTCACCACGGGGGTTCTGAGGCCCGGGGGCCCCGCCTGCCTGCTGGCCGCCGTCAAACGCCAGGTGAGGAACTCATTGGTGTGGGGGGGGGTGGCAGTACACGTGTTTTGCTTCTCTTCTTGTCCCATATTCCACATCTCAGAAACTCCATTCAAACATTTATCTCGAACGCTATTACTCCTGATGGTATCGTGAGGATTTCATCGATATCGATACCAATACTGCTTATCGATACCGGTATTTTTCGATACTCTTATCGATACTTTTCAATAATTTGGTGCTCAAAATTATAGACATGACAAGATGTGAAGATTAAACAACAGTCATTTTATTGCGTGGTCTCGATGCCCGCGTGGTCTCGATGCCCGCGTGGTCTCGATGCCCGCGTGGTCTCGATGCCCGCGTGTTCTCGATGCCCGCGTGGTCTCGGTGCCCGCGTGGTCTCGATGCCCGCGTGGTCTCGGTGCCCGCGTGTTCTCGATGCCCGCGTGGTCTCGATGCCCGCGTGGTCTCGATGCCTGCGTAGTCTCGGTGCCCGCGTGGTCTCGATGCCCGCGTGGTCTCGGTGCCCGCGTGTTCTCGATGCCCGCGTGGTCTCGGTGCCCGCGTGTTCTCGATGCCCGCGTGGTCTCGGTGCCCGCGTGGTCTCGGTGCCCGCGTGTTCTCGATGCCCGCGTGTTCTCGGTGCCCACTTGTTGTCGATGCCCGCGTGGTCTTGATGCCCTTAACTGTCCCCCCCCCCCCCCCCAGGTCCTATGCTACGAGATCTCGCGGGCGAAGCCCCCCCAGAGGCGGCTGTGGGAGGTGCAGGCCCCGGGGGTGGTGCAGTGGCTGGGCATGCTGAGGGACCGGCTCTGTGTGGGGTACCCGGGGGGCTTTGCTCTGCTGGCCCTGCAGGGGGAGTCGTCCCCCGTCAGCCTGGTGAATCCGGCCGACCCCTCCCTGAACTTCCTGTCGGTTCAGCCTCCTGATGCTCTGCACGCCGCTCAGGTCGGAGTCTCAGAGCTGCTTCTGTGCTTCAACCTCGTGGCCGTCTACGTGGACGGGCAGGGCCGCCGGTCCAGGGACCACGAGATGATGTGGCCCTCCACACCGCTGGCCTGCAGTGAGTTACACTACCACCTGTCTGTCTGTCTGTCTGTCTGTCACCTGTCTGTGGGCTTTAACTCCTCCCACCTGTCGGTCTACAGTGTCTAACTCCTCCCACATGTCTGTCTGCAGGCTCTAACTCCTCCCACTTGTCTGTCAGAAGGCTCTAGACTTGTTTGAGACGAGTTGCGGCTCGCCTCGAAAGTAGACGAGAATAGCCGATCGCAGCCGGGGGAGGTCTCAAAAAGCTCGCTTGGAGTCGGCTTCTTCTTCTTCTTCTTCTTCTTCTTCTTCTTCTTCTTCTTCTTCTTCTTCTTCTTCTTCTTCTTCTTCTCGGTTTTTTGGAAGATTGCAAACCACTTGAAGGTGCATACCGCCACCTCCGGAGTCGGCTTGACTCGGTTTGCATTTATAAAGAATGCACAGATGTGTTTAATCGTTAATGTCAGATATGTATAGGGTTGGGAACTGAAACTCGGTTCCAGATGAGAACCGATAAGAAAATGCCGGGTACCGGGTACCCATACAAAATACACAATTTCGGTTCTGCTTAACGGTTCCTAAACGCGGTAGACCCTGTATTCCACCGGGTCCCTCTGCGCCGCGGGTCCGTACAGCCAGGGTAAGGGAGGGCTGGCCATCTGTGTGTTCTGGAGAATCACAGAACAGCCGTTGACGGCCGGCTCGGTACGCTGACGGCCGGCACCGCCCTTCATTTTTTAAAACTGCGCTGACAGACGACAGAGGTCCACAGTTGCCCCGCAGCGAGGCTCCCCGCCCTCCTGTAGACAGTTCACGAGCTCAGTCACTTCATAACACCAAAGATGGGTCGCGGTAAACGCTCTGAAGTGAGGCTCCACTACACTAACGGCCTGTCCACACAGCGGCGTGCGTTGACGCTTGGCGGTGGGCGTGTCTGAAGCTTGGGGATTTTTTGCGAGCAACAACCAATCACAAGAATCTCCCCCGACACACAAAGCACAGCAATGTTAAAACGAAGTAAACTGGATATAAAGTCCCAAACAGGCGAAACCTTCCAGTTCCACCCCCTCCCTCCATGCCCCCTCCCTCCATGCCCCCTCCCTCCATGCCCCCTCCCTCCATGCCTCGCTCCTCCGGTCTGCATCCCGGTAGAGGAACAGAGACTGATCATTCAGCACCGGGTGATTCACGACCGCTATGAGGAGGAAATGACCTGCTAGTCTCTCCCAGCATGCACGCGGTTTGATTGGCTAGCGCTTGTACTGGCAGATTTGCATAAACGGGATTTCATTGGCTGACGCCTCCGTCGAGGCTTCAAAAGTTGAACATTGCTCAACTTTTGAAGCCAGCAACGCTCCACGTCGCTTCCCACAATGCAGTTCGGCTAAAAGTGACGTCACCCCATTCAAAGTGAATGGGCGGAAGCTTCAACGCACGCCGCTGTGTGGACGGCGGTAAGAAAGAAAAAGACAAGGCACGGTGTAATGCCTGTTAATAGCTCGCCACAGGCACAGCTCAGCTCAAATAAAGCACAGCTATTGTGCAATACATTTGTATTGCATGTATATTTTTTATTTGTAAAAATGTCAGTTAAAGCTTAAAAGAATAAAGATATTTTTGTTATCTAAACGTTTGACCTCTTTCTTTTACAATTTTGGAATCGAAACGGGGAATCGATAAGAACCGGAATCGATAAGCAGAACTGGAATCGATAAATTTCAAACGATACCCATCCCTAGATATGTACTGAGTGAATACATTTGTTCCTGCTCAAGATTCGATTCAACTTTATTGATATTGCACAGATTACAGGAGACAACGAAATGCAGTTTAGCTTCTGACCAGGAGCAACGAGCAGTGAAGAGAAAAGTAATGTACACAATTAATACACTAGATACACACAGCAGCCTGTGAGCCGTATGAACAGTGTGTATTAATACACTAGATACACACAGCAGCCTGAGAGCAGTATGAACAGTGTGTATTAATACACTAGATACACACAGCAGCCTGAGAGCAGTATGAACAGTGTGTATTAATACACTAGATACACACAGCAGCCTGAGAGCAGTATGAACAGTGTGTATTAATACACTAGATACACACAGCAGCCTGAGAGCAGTATGAACAGTGTGTATTAATACACTAGATACACACAGCAGCCTGTGAGCAGTATGAACAGTGTGTATTAATACACTAGATACACACAGCAGCCTGAGAGCAGTATGAACAGTGTGTATTAATACACTAGATACACACAGCAGCCTGTGAGCCGTATGAACAGTGTGTATTAATACACTAGATACACACAGCAGCCTGAGAGCAGTATGAACAGTGTGTATTAATACACTAGATACACACAGCAGCCTGAGAGCAGTATGAACAGTGTGTATTAATACACTAGATACACACAGCAGCCTGAGAGCAGTATGAACAGTGTGTATTAATACACTAGATACACACAGCAGCCTGAGAGCAGTATGAACAGTGTGTATTAATACACTAGATACACACAGCAGCTGGTGAGCAGTATGAACAGTGTGTATTAATACACTAGATACACACAGCAGCCTGAGAGCAGTATGAACAGTGTGTATTCATACACTAGATACACACAGCAGCCTGAGAGCAGTATGAACAGTGTGTATTAATACACTAGATACACACAGCGGCCTGAGAGCAGTATGAACAGTGTGTATTAATACACTAGATACACACAGCGGCCTGAGAGCAGTATGAACAGCGTGTATTAATACACTAGATACACACAGCAGCCTGAGAGCAGTATGAACAGCGTGTATTAATACACTAGATACACACAGCAGCCTGAGAGTAGTATGAACAGTGTGTATTAATACACTAGATACACACAGCAGCCTGAGAGCAGTATGAACAGTGTGTATTAATACACTAGATACACACCGCAGCCTGAGAGCAGTATGAACAGTGTGTATTAATACACTAGATACACACAGCAGCCTGAGAGCAGTATGAACAGTGTGTATTAATACACTAGATACACACAGCAGCCTGAGAGCAGTATGAACAGTGTGTATTAATACACTAGATACACACAGCAGCCTGAGAGCAGTATGAACAGTGTGTATTAATACACTAGATACACACAGCAGCCTGAGAGCAGTATGAACAGTGTGTATTAATACACTAGATGCACACAGCAGCCTGAGAGCAGTATGAACAGCGTGTATTAATACACTAGATACACACAGCAGCCTGAGAGCAGTATGAACAGCGTGTATTAATACACTAGATACACACAGCAGCCTGATAGCAGTATGAACAGTGTGTATTAATACACTAGATACACACAGCAGCCTGAGAGCAGTATGAACAGTGTGTATTAATACACTAGATACACACAGCAGCCTGAGAGCAGTATGAACAGTGTGTATTAATACACTAGATACACACAGCAGCCTGTGAGCAGTATGAACAGTGTGTATTAATACACTAGATACACACAGCAGCCTGTGAGCAGTATGAACAGTGTGTATTAATACACTAGATACACACAGCAGCCTGAGAGCAGAATGAACAGTGTGTATTAATACACTAGATACACACAGCAGCCTGAGAGCAGTATGCACAGTGTGTATTAATACACTAGATACACATAGCAGCCTGAGAGCAGTATGAACAGTGTGTATTAATACACTAGATACACACAGCAGCCTGAGAGCAGTATGAACAGTGTGTATTAATACACTAGATACACACAGCAGCCTGAGAGCAGTATGAACAGTGTGTATTAATACACTAGATACACACAGCAGCCTGAGAGCAGTATGAACAGTGTGTATTAATACACTAGATACACACAGCAGCCTGAGAGCAGTATGAACAGTGTGTATTAATACACTAGATACACACAGCAGCCTGAGAGCAGTATGAACAGTGTGTATTAATACACTAGATACACACAGCAGCCTGAGAGCAGTATGAACAGTGTGTATTAATACACTAGATACACACAGCAGCCTGAGAGCAGTATGAACAGTCTGTATTAATACACTAGATACACACAGCAGCCTGAGAGCAGTATGAACAGTCTGTATTAATACACTAGATACACACAGCAGCCTGAGAGCGCAGTATGAACAGTGTGTATTAATACACTAGATACACACAGCAGCCTGAGAGCAGTATGAACAGTGTGTATTAATACACTAGATACACACAGCAGCCTGAGAGCAGTATGAACAGCGTGTATTAATACACTAGATACACACAGCAGCCTGAGAGCAGTATGAACAGCGTGTATTAATACACTAGATACACACAGCAGCCTGATAGCAGTATGAACAGTGTGTATTAATACACTAGATACACACAGCAGCCTGAGAGCAGTATGAACAGTGTGTATTAATACACTAGATACACACAGCAGCCTGAGAGCAATATGAACAGTGTGTATTAATACACTAGATACACACAGCAGCCTGTGAGCAGTATGAACAGTGTGTATTAATACACTAGATACACACAGCAGCCTGAGAGCAGTATGAACAGTGTGTATTAATACACTAGATACACACAGCAGCCTGTGAGCAGTATGAACAGTGTGTATTAATACACTAGATACACACAGCAGCCTGAGAGCAGAATGAACAGTGTGTATTAATACACTAGATACACACAGCAGCCTGAGAGCAGAATGAACAGTGTGTATTAATACACTAGATACACACAGCAGCCTGAGAGCAGTATGAACAGTGTGTATTAATACACTAGATACACACAGCAGCCTGAGAGCAGAATGAACAGTGTGTATTAATACACTAGATACACAGCAGCCTGTGAGCAGTATGAAAAGTGTGTATTAATACACTAGATACACACAGCAGCCTGAGAGCAGTATGAACAGTGTGTATGAATACACTAGATACACACAGCAGCCTGAGAGCAGTATGAACAGTGTGTATTAATACACTAGATACACACAGCAGCCTGAGAGCAGTATGAACAGTGTGTATGAATACACTAGATACACACAGCAGCCTGAGAGCAGTATGAACAGTGTGTATGAATACACTAGATACACACAGCAGCCTGAGAGCAGTATGAACAGTGTGTATGAATACACTAGATATATAAAGTATGAAACGGTAAGCAGTATAGTATAAAATATATAGATATTAATTTCATGATGATAAACATTGTGGATCAATGATGAAAATGGGAATGGATGTGGCGACTCGTAAAACTGACACAAACAACAACAAACTTTAGCCGAGCCAATGGGAGAGCTTCATCAGCAGCACGGGGTAAAACCCACCAATGAGCGCTCAGCTCGAGATACCAGCGAGTCGTTTCCCATCAACCATTTCGCTTCCGCAGCCCGTGGAGAGGAACTGCGCCGCCTCGCTCTGAAGGCTGCCGGCGTCTTTGTCCCGCGAGATTTCAACGTCTCATGTCGGCGAGCCTCCAGAGCAAGTCGGACAAAATGACTACCCATCATGCAACGCACGAGCAAGACGGCGATCGCAACTGCGCAGGTCTGCGTCGGTCTCGCTCGTCTCAAACAAGCCTTCTAACTGCACCCACCAGTCTGTCTGAAGGCTCTAACTCCTCCCACCTGACTCTAACTCCTCCCGCCTGTCTGTCTGCAAGCTTTAACTCCTCCCACCTGACTCTAACTCCTCCCGCCTGTCTCTAACTCCTCCCGCCTGTCTGTCAGAAGGCTCTAACTCCTCCCACCTGTCTGTCTGCAGGCTCTAACTCCTCCCACCTGACTCTAACTCCTCCCACCTGTCTGTCTGCAGGCTTTAACTCCTCCCACCTGACTCTAACTCCTCCCGCCTGTCTGTCTGCAGGCTCTAACTCCTCCCACCTGACTCTAACTCCTCCCACCTGTCTGTCTGCAGGCTTTAACTCCTCCCACCTGACTCTAACTCCTCCCGCCTGTCTGTCTGCAAGCTCTAACTCCTCCCACCTGTCTGTCTGCAGGCTCTAACTCCTCCCGCCTGTCTGTCTGCAGGCTCTAACTCCTCCCACCTGTCTCTAACTCCTCCCGCCTGTCTGTCTGCAGGCGCTAACTCCTCCCACCTGACTCTAACTCCTCCCGTCTGTCTGTCTGCAGGCTCTAACTCCTCCCACCTGTCTCTAACTCCTCCCGCCTGTCTGTCTGCAGGGGTAACTCCTCCCACCTGACTCTAACTCCTCCCACCAGTCTGTCTGCAGGCTCTAACTCCTCCCACCAGTCTGTCTGCAAGCGTTAACTCCTCCCACCTGACTCTAACTCCTCCCACCTGACTCTAACTCCTCCCGTCTGTCTGCAGGCTCTAACTCCTCCCACCTGTCTCTAACTCCTCCCACCAGTCTGTCTGCAGGCTCTAACTCCTCCCGCCTGTCTGTCTGCAGGCTCTAACTCCTCCCACCTGTCTCTAACTCCTCCCACCAGTCTGTCTGCAGGCTCTAACTCCTCCCGCCTGTCTGTCTGCAGGCTCTAACTCCTCCCACCTGACTCTAACTCCTCCCACCAGTCTGTCTGCAGGCTTTAACTCCTCCCACCTGACTCTAACTCCTCCCACCAGTCTGTCTGCAGGCTCTAACTCCTCCCACCTGTCTCTAACTCCTCCCACCTGTCTCTCACTCCTGTCTGTCAGAAGGCTCTAACTCCTCCCACCTGTCTCTAACTCCTCCCGCCTGTCTGTCAGAAGGCTCTAACTCCTCCCACCTGTCTCTAACTCCTCCCGCCTGTCTGTCTGCAGGCGCTAACTCCTCCCACCTGACTCTAACTCCTCCCGTCTGTCTGTCTGCAGGCTCTAACTCCTCCCACCTGTCTCTAACTCCTCCCGCCTGTCTGTCTGCAGGGGTAACTCCTCCCACCTGACTCTAACTCCTCCCACCAGTCTGTCTGCAGGCTCTAACTCCTCCCACCAGTCTGTCTGCAAGCGTTAACTCCTCCCACCTGACTCTAACTCCTCCCACCTGACTCTAACTCCTCCCGTCTGTCTGTCTGCAGGCTCTAACTCCTCCCACCTGTCTCTAACTCCTCCCGCCTGTCTGTCTGCAGGCTCTAACTCCTCCCACCTGACTCTAACTCCTCCCACCAGTCTGTCTGCAGGCTTTAACTCCTCCCACCTGACTCTAACTCCTCCCACCAGTCTGTCTGCAGGCTTTAACTCCTCCCGCCTGTCTGTCTGCAGGCTCTAACTCCTCCCACCTGACTCTAACTCCTCCCGCCTGTCTGTCTGCAGGCTCTAACTCCTCCCACCTGACTCTAACTCCTCCCACCAGTCTGTCTGCAGGCTTTAACTCCTCCCACCTGACTCTAACTCCTCCCACCAGTCTGTCTGCAGGCTCTAACTCCTCCCACCTGTCTCTAACTCCTCCCATCTGTCTCTCACTCCTGTCTGTCAGAAGGCTCTAACTCCTCCCACCTGTCTCTAACTCCTCCCGCCTGTCTGTCAGAAGGCTCTAACTCCTCCCACCTGTCTGTCCGCAGGCTCTAACTCCTCCCACCTGACGGTCTACAGCGAGTATGGGCTGGACGTCTTCGACCTTCAGACCTCAGAGTGGATCCAGACCATCTCCCTGTGCAAGGTAACCAATCACAGCTCAGCACACATTCACTGTGTAGAACCAGCCAATCACAGCTCAGCACACAGTCACCCTGTAGAACCAGCCAATCACAGCTCAGCACACAGTCACCCTGTAGAACCAGCCAATCACAGCTCAGTGTTTCCTCAGATCAGACCTCTGAATGTTGAGGGGACGTTAAACCTGCTGAGCTCTGAACCCCCTCGACTCATCTACTTCAGCAACACCTCGTCAGGTAACACACACACACACACACACACACACACACACACACACACACACACACACACACACTGTGATAACTAACTCTCTCCTGTCTGTCTCTCAGAGGGCGTCCTCACCCTCCCCCCCCCCTGTGATCACAGCAGGAAGTTGATGATGAGGACTCGCAGTAAGAGGAAGTTCCTGTTCAAGGTTCCTGAGGAGGAGCGCCAGCAACAGAGGAGGTATATATATATATATATATATACACTGTACTATATATATATACACTGTACTACATTATATATATATATATACATGTACTATATATTATACTCTTTATAGGGAGATGCTGAGGGATCCTGGTCTTCGCTCTAAGATGATCTCCGGGCCCACCAACTTCAACCATGTGGCTCATATGGGACCAGGAGACGGTCTGCAGGTCCTCATGGACCTCCCTCTGGTAACTCCCCCTATCATTAACTCGTAAAGGACATTCCCAGAGCAAAGGACCACATCTTCTGAAAGGCTAAATTAATCATCTCTGTTCTCAAAGCGATGATGAACCTGGGAGCGGGTGCAGAAGAGTCAGACTCAATATAGATGTTTCTATTTGAAAGTAAATTCAGATTGAACACGGTAAAAACTGTAAATGATTGTGTCCGTCCAAAAAACAAAAACATGACTTATATTGAAAACCACCCTTGGATGACGGGAGACTAACAGCTTTAGGAATCCAAAGCACAACAGATAATAAGTGCCCTGTATCAAGATCGATGCAGAGCAAGTGACCTTTGACCTTTTTAGAGGTTTAGGAAAAACCCACTTCTGGGTCATCTGGGTGGGTTTTCCATATCTCTGGCCCCCTCGTTCCATTTTGATGATTGACGTCTCGTTTGAACCGTTAGAGCCGATGGCATCGAGGGGAAGTTCCTAAAATCCATCTAAACGTTACCCGTTGGTGAACGAGTGCTGCGCAGCCAGAATGCCCCGGAACAGGAAGCGGTGATACACTCTGGCGGCTATCATTAGCAGCTAATATGAAATCTCCGTTTTTGAGATAAAAATGGAATGATGGATTATCAATCATTAACCTGTGGATTAACCTTCAGCAGCGTTTCTATCGTTCTAATGCCATTCACACGACTTTTGATCAGAATTACCCCGAAGGGGAGAATATCTACTGCTCCGTAAAGGTACGTGTCGTGATGTCTGCTCCCCTGTCGGAGTTCTGACCGCTCAGTGATGAGACCATACCTGTATGATCTGTGGAGTCTCAGCTTTAATCGGATGTCTTGTGTCTGCAGTTACGATAAGTAATAAGGGTATTTCTACCTTGAGTTCTGTGCCTTCTGGGGCGTGGCCAGCAGAAGCTCCAACGGGGCGTGGCCAGCAGAAGCTCCAAAGGGGCGTGGCCAGCATAAGCTCCAACGGGGCGTGGCCAGCAGAAGCTCCAAAGGGGCGTGGCCAGCATAAGCTCCAAAGGGGCGTGGCCAGCAGAAGCTCCAAAGGGGCGTGGTCAGCAGAAGCTCCAAAGGGGCGTGGCCAGCAGAAGCTCCAACGGGGCGTGGCCAGCAGAAGCTCCAAAGGGGCGTGGCCAGCATAAGCTCCAAAGGGGCGTGGTCAGCAGAAGCTCCAACGGGGCGTGGTCAGCAGAAGCTCCAAAGGGGCGTGGCCAGCAGAAGCTTCAAAGGGGCGTGGCCAGCAGAAGCTCCAACGGGGCGTGGTCAGCAGAAGCTCCAAAGGGGCGTGGCCAGCAGAAGCTCGGTTTACATTTAAAGGGCCAGAGTCATCTCTTTAGTAACAGCTGGAAGAGAGGGGGGCTTCAAGGACCTGTTTGGAGCAGGACACTTCAGAGACATGTCCTTATATATCTGTATATATCTGAGACCCATAATATCTGCCTACAAATAGTGTGTGTGTGTGTGTGTGTGTGTGTTGCAGAGTGCGATGCATTCCTCGCAGGACGACTTAGTTAAAGATAAGCCCCGCCCCCTTTCCAGTATTTCCCGGCAACAGAGGAGCAGGACACACATCACACGCACAGCCTCAGGTACACACACACACACACACACACACACACACACACACACACACACTGTGCAATCTGTGATGTCATCTGTTATCTTTGTTTTTATTGGTTCAGATTTTGGGGGCGGAGCTTCTCCTCGCAGTGACCAGGAGGACGGAGAGGTAACAGGAAGTTTACATAACCCCTACAAAATAAAAGCATCGCCATTAAAGCATCATGAACTAACTTCTCTCTTTCTCTCTCTTTCCCTTTCCCTCTCTCTCTCCCTCCTCTCTCTCTCTCTCTCTCTCTCTCCTCTCTCTCTCTCTCTCTCTCTTTTTTTCCCTCCTCTCTCTCTCCCTCCTCTCTCTCTTTCCCTTTCCATCTCTCTCCCTCCTCTCTCTCTCTTTTTTCCCTTTCTCTCTCTCTTTCCCTCTCTCTCTCCCTCCTCTCTTTCCCTTTCCCTCCTCTCTCTCCCTCTCTCCCTCCCTCCCCCCCTACAGCCTGACTCCTCCCCCCCCTCTCACAGCTCTAATCCCAGTTCCCCCCCCAGCCCAAACTCCTCCCCGTACCGCAGCCGGCTGACTCTGGACAGCCTGGACATGGAGCCCTGAGGCCCGCCCCCTGCTACAAGAACCAATCAGACTGCAGACTGGGTTTTACACAGTGATTTTATTGTGGCGGGGTGTGTCTGCGCTTCCTGCTGCTTTTATTAATGTTGGATTGTACCTGCTGGGAAGCCCCGCCCCCTGGTTTTAAACCCCCCTCCCCAGCTGCTGTGTTTTACCTTTGACCTGATTGGCTATCTGGGACCAATCACCTCTTCTTCTTTATTAAACGACCTCCTGTTGAGGGGAGGCCCACTCTGATGAAAAAACACTGTATGAAATAATTATAAAGTTTTGTTAAAGTTGCACATCATCATCATCATCGTCGTTGTTGTTGTTGTTGTTATAGGAGAAAATACTCTTTGATTTTGTGTGATGATCTTTCCTACTGCTCCCCCCGGTCAGGTGGGGGGGGGCACCTGAACACTACTGCTCTGTTTACCCAGGATCTCTGTCACTTTGAACCGTGTACTCAATAAAGGATCTGCACAGGAAGTGATGTCACTTTGAACCGTGTACTCAATAAAGGATCTGCACAGGAAGTGATGTCACTTTGAACCGTGTACTCAATAAAGGATCTGCACAGGAAGTGATGTCACTTTGTCGTTTTGTAGTTTTACAGGAAAAAGGATGAAGAACTTGCAGGTCTCCCTGGAAAAAGAGGTCATTGATCTCACCTGGATGAATAAAGGTTTGGAATTGAAACATTATCACATTTTTTAAAACTCTTTATTTTTCACTACAAAGGTAGAACAACAACAAACACGCAGAAAACAGGACCCGAGTTGAGTCTGTCTTCCCCAGCGGGGTTCACAGATCTGTGTTCTGAGACAGCAGGTCAGTCTGTCCGGGCGATGGCCTTTACCCGTTAGTATCACGGTGTTAAAGAGGTCCTCCTTTCCAATGACCCTGCGGTCTGCCGAACAGACGGTGCGGTACCACGGCTGAACTGGACCAGGCAATGTTCAATAACACTACTAACTCTTCTGATGACGCCTGCTCTCTGGCGCCACCCAGCGAGGCTTCTGAGCCAGTGCAGCTCCACATTTCTGTTCTCACCTGTACTGTACACAGAAGGTGGTGAGTCAGCTTAGAAACAGAATGCCAAACCATCTGTGCGAATGAATCAAATGTATCAGTAATTCCACGTACTAGTATATCTAACGCTTAAACTAGCTTTATTAGATGTTGGGTCTTTAGCAAGTAAAGGTTTTTAATCACTGATTTTATCACCAAGCACAATCTGGGTTTTATGTTTTTAACGGAAACTTGGATTGAACAAAATAACAGCACAGCTGTTCTTATCGAATCAACCCTTTTCAAAACATCTATTAGGAAGCTGCAGCTGATTCAGAACGCTGATGCTCGAGTCCTCACCGACACTAAGAAAGAGGATCAGTCCAGTTCTGAAGTCTTTACACTGGTTCCTCACCGACACTAAGAAAGAGGATCAGTCCAGTTCTGAGGTCTTTACACTGGTTCCTCACTGACACTAAGAAAGAGGATCAGTCCAGTTCTGAGGTCTTTACACTGGTTCCTCACCGACACTAAGAAAGAGGATCAGTCCAGTTCTGAGGTCTTTACACTGGTTCCTCACCGACACTAAGAAAGAGGATCAGTCCAGTTCTGAGGTCTTTACACTGGTTCCTCAATGACACTAAGAAAGAGGATCAGTCCAGTTCTGAGGTCTTTACACTGGTTCCTCACCGACACTAAGAAAGAGGATCAGTCCAGTTCTGAGGTCTTTACACTGGTTCCTCACTGACACTAAGAAAGAGGATCAGTCCAGTTCTGAGGTCTTTACACTGGTTCCTCACCGACACTAAGAAAGAGGATCAGTCCAGTTCTGAGGTCTTTACACTGGTTCCTCACTGACACTAAGAAAGTGGATCAGTCCAGTTCTGAGGTCTGTACACTGGTTCCTCTCTGACACTAAGAAAGAGGATCAGTCCAGTTCTGAGGTCTTTACACTGGTTCCTCACTGACACTAAGAAAGAGGATCAGTCCAGTTCTGAGGTCTTTACACTGGTTCCTCACTGACACTAAGAAAGAGGATCAGTCCAGTTCTGAAGTCTTTACACTGGTTCCTCACCGACACTAAGAAAGAGGATCAGTCCAGTTCTGAGGTCTTTACACTGGTTCCTCACTGACACTAAGAAAGAGGATCAGTCCAGTTCTGAGGTCTTTACACTGGTTCCTCACCTGACACTAAGAAAGAGGATCAGTCCAGTTCTGAGGTCTTTACACTGGTTCCTCACTGACACTAAGAAAGAGGATCAGTCCAGTTCTGAGGTCTTTACACTGGTTCCTCACTGACACTAAGAAAGAGGATCAGTCCAGTTCTGAGGTCTTTACACTGGTTCCTCACTGACACTAAGAAAGTGGATCAGTCCAGTTCTGAGGTCTTTACACTGGTTCCTCACTGACACTAAGAAAGAGGATCAGTCCAGTTCTGAGGTCTTTACACTGGTTCCTCACTGACACTAAGAAAGAGGATCAGTCCAGTTCTGAGGTCTTTACACTGGTTCCTCTCTGACACTAAGAAAGAGGATCAGTCCAGTTCTGAGGTCTTTACACTGGTTCCTCACTGACACTAAGAAAGAGGATCAGTCCAGTTCTGAGGTCTTTACACTGGTTCCTCACTGACACTAAGAAAGAGGATCAGTCCAGTTCTGAGGTCTTTACACTGGTTCCTCACTGACACTAAGAAAGAGGATCAGTCCAGTTCTGAGGTCTTTACACTGGTTCCTCTCTGACACTAAGAAAGAGGATCAGTCCAGTTCTGAAGTCTTTACACTGGTTCCTCACTGACACTAAGAAAGAGGATCAGTCCAGTTCTGAGGTCTTTACACTGGTTCCTCTCTGACACTAAGAAAGTGGATCAGTCCAGTTCTGAGGTCTTTACACTGGTTCCTCACCGACACTAAGAAAGAGGATCAGTCCAGTTCTGAAGTCTTTACACTGGTTCCTCACTGACACTAAGAAAGAGGATCAGTCCAGTTCTGAGGTCTTTACACTGGTTCCTCACTGACACTAAGAAAGAGGATCAGTCCAGTTCTGAGGTCTTTACACTGGTTCCTCACCGACACTAAGAAAGAGGATCAGTCCAGTTCTGAGGTCTTTACACTGGTTCCTCACTGACACTAAGAAAGTGGATCAGTCCAGTTCTGAGGTCTTTACACTGGTTCCTCACCGACACTAAGAAAGAGGATCAGTCCAGTTCTGAAGTCTTTACACTGGTTCCTCACTAACACTAAGAAAGTGGATCAGTCCAGTTCTGAAGTCTTTACACTGGTTCCTCACTAACACTAAGAAAGTGGATCAGTCCAGTTCTGAGGTCTTTACACTGGTTCCTCACTGACACTAAGAAAGAGGATCAGTCCAGTTCTGAGGTCTTTACACTGGTTCCTCACTGACACTAAGAAAGAGGATCAGTCCAGTTCTGAAGTCTTTACACTGGTTCCTCACTGACACTAAGAAAGAGGATCAGTCCAGTTCTGAAGTCTTTACACTGGTTCCTCACTGACACTAAGAAAGAGGATCAGTCCAGTTCTGAAGTCTTTACACTGGTTCCTCACTGACACTAAGAAAGAGGATCAGTCCAGTTCTGAGGTCTTTACACTGGTTCCTCTCTGACACTAAGAAAGTGGATCAGTCCAGTTCTGAGGTCTTTACACTGGTTCCTCACCGACACTAAGAAAGAGGATCAGTCCAGTTCTGAAGGTCTTTACACTGGTTCCTCACTGACACTAAGAAAGAGGATCAGTCCAGTTCTGAGGTCTTTACACTGGTTCCTCACTGACACTAAGAAAGTGGATCAGTCCAGTTCTGAGGTCTTTACACTGGTTCCTCACTGACACTAAGAAAGAGGATCAGTCCAGTTCTGAGGTCTTTACACTGGTTCCTCACTGACACTAAGAAAGTGGATCAGTCCAGTTCTGAGGTCTTTACACTGGTTCCTCACCTGACACTAAGAAAGAGGATCAGTCCAGTTCTGAAGTCTTTACACTGGTTCCTCACTGACACTAAGAAAGAGGATCAGTCCAGTTCTGAAGTCTTTACACTGGTTCCTCACTGACACTAAGAAAGTGGATCAGTCCAGTTCTGAGGTCTTTACACTGGTTCCTCACTGACACTAAGAAAGAGGATCAGTCCAGTTCTGAGGTCTTTACACTGTTTCCTCACTGACACTAAGAAAGTGGATCAGTCCAGTTCTGAGGTCTTTACACTGGTTCCTCACCGACACTAAGAAAGAGGATCAGTCCAGTTCTGAGGTCTTTACACTGGTTCCTCACTGACACTAAGAAAGTGGATCAGTCCAGTTCTGAGGTCTTTACACTGGTTCCTCTCTGACACTAAGAAAGTGGATCAGTCCAGTTCTGAAGTCTTTACACTGGTTCCTCACTGACACTAAGAAAGAGGATCAGTCCAGTTCTGAAGTCTTTACACTGGTTCCTCACTAACACTAAGAAAGTGGATCAGTCCAGTTCTGAGGTCTTTACACTGGTTCCTCACTGACACTAAGAAAGTGGATCAGTCCAGTTCTGAGGTCTTTACACTGGTTCCTCACTGACACTAAGAAAGAGGATCAGTCCAGTTCTGAGGTCTTTACACTGGTTCCTCGCTAACACTAAGAAAGAGGATCAGTCCAGTTCTGAAGTCTTTACACTGGTTCCTCTCTGACACTAAGAAAGAGGATCAGTCCAGTTCTGAAGTCTTTACACTGGTTCCTCACTGACACTAAGAAAGAGGATCAGTCCAGTTCTGAAGTCTTTACACTGGTTCCTCACTGACACTAAGAAAGAGGATCAGTCCAGTTCTGAGGTCTTTACACTGGTTCCTCACTGACACTAAGAAAGAGGATCAGTCCAGTTCTGAAGTCTTTACACTGGTTCCTCACTGACACTAAGAAAGTGGATCAGTCCAGTTCTGAAGTCTTTACACTGGTTCCTCACTGACACTAAGAAAGAGGATCAGTCCAGTTCTGAGGTCTTTACACTGGTTCCTCTCTGACACTAAGAAAGAGGATCAGTCCAGTTCTGAAGTCTTTACACTGGTTCCTCACTGACACTAAGAAAGTGGATCAGTCCAGTTCTGAAGTCTTTACACTGGTTCCTCACTGACACTAAGAAAGAGGATCAGTCCAGTTCTGAGGTCTTTACACTGGTTCCTCACCGACACTAAGAAAGAGGATCAGTCCAGTTCTGAAGTCTTTACACTGGTTCCTCTCTGACACTAAGAAAGAGGATCAGTCCAGTTCTGAGGTCTTTACACTGGTTCCTCACCGACACTAAGAAAGAGGATCAGTCCAGTTCTGAGGTCTTTACACTGGTTCCTCACCGACACTAAGAAAGTGGATCAGTCCAGTTCTGAAGTCTTTACACTGGTTCCTCACTGACACTAAGAAAGAGGATCAGTCCAGTTCTGAGGTCTTTACACTGGTTCCTCACTGACACTAAGAAAGAGGATCAGTTCTGAGGTCTTTACACTGGTTCCTCACTAACACTAAGAAAGAGGATCAGTCCAGTTCTGAAGTCTTTACACTGGTTCCTCACTGACACTAAGAAAGAGGATCAGTCCAGTTCTGAGGTCTTTACACTGGTTCCTCACTGACACTAAGAAAGTGGATCAGTCCAGTTCTGAAGTCTTTACACTGGTTCCTCACTAACACTAAGAAAGTGGATCAGTCCAGTTCTGAAGTCTTTACACTGGTTCCTCACTAACACTAAGAAAGAGGATCAGTCCAGTTCTGAAGTCTTTACACTGGTTCCTCACTGACACTAAGAAAGAGGATCAGTCCAGTTCTGAGGTCTTTACACTGGTTCCTCTCTGACACTAAGAAAGTGGATCAGTCCAGTTCTGAGGTCTTTACACTGGTTCCTCACTGACACTAAGAAAGAGGATCAGTCCAGTTCTGAAGTCTTTACACTGGTTCCTCACTGACACTAAGAAAGAGGATCAGTCCAGTTCTGAAGTCTTTATACTGGTTCCTCACTGACACTAAGAAAGAGGATCAGTCCAATTCTGAGGTCTTTACACTGGTTCCTCACTGACACTAAGAAAGAGGATCAGTCCAGTTCTGAAGTCTTTACACTGGTTCCTCACTGACACTAAGAAAGAGGATCAGTCCAGTTCTGAAGTCTTTACACTGGTTCCTCACTGACACTAAGAAAGAGGATCAGTCCAGTTCTGAAGTCTTTACACTGGTTCCTCACTGACACTAAGAAAGTGGATCAGTCCAGTTCTGAGGTCTTTACACTGGTTCCTCTCTGACACTAAGAAAGTGGATCAGTCCAGTTCTGAGGTCTTTACACTGGTTCCTCTCTGACACTAAGAAAGTGGATCAGTCCAGTTCTGAGGTCTTTACACTGGTTCCTCACTGACACTAAGAAAGTGGATCAGTCCAGTTCTGAAGTCTTTACACTGGTTCCTCACTGACACTAAGAAAGTGGATCAGTCCAGTTCTGAGGTCTTTACACTGGTTCCTCACTGACACTAAGAAAGTGGATCAGTCCAGTTCTGAGGTCTTTACACTGGTTCCTCACTGACACTAAGAAGTCCAGTCTGGATGGTATAGCAGAGAGGATGCAGTAGTCCAGTCTGGATGGTGTAGCAGATAGGATGCAGTAGTCCAGTCTGGATGGTGTAGCAGAGAGGATGCAGTAGTCCAGTCTGGATGGTGTAGCAGATAGGATGCAGTAGTCCAGTCTGGATGGTGTATCAGAGAGGATGCAGTAGTCCAGTCTGGATGGTGTATCAGAGAGGATGCAGTAGTCTAGTCTGGATGGTGTATCAGAGAGGATGCAGTAGTCCAGTCTGGATGGTGTAGCAGAGAGGATGCAGTAGTCCAGTCTGGATGGTGTAGCAGAGAGGATGCAGTAGTCCAGTCTGGATGGTGTATCAGAGAGGATGCAGTAGTCCAGTCTGGATGGTGTAGCAGAGAGGATGCAGTAGTCCAGTCTGGATGGTGTATCAGAGAGGATGCAGTAGTCCAGTCTGGATGGTGTATCAGAGAGGATGCAGTAGTCTAGTCTGGATGGTGTATCAGAGAGGATGCAGTAGTCCAGTCTGGATGGTGTAGCAGAGAGGATGCAGTAGTCCAGTCTGGATGGTGTAGCAGAGAGGATGCAGTAGTCCAGTCTGGATGGTGTATCAGAGAGGATGCAGTAGTCCAGTCTGGATGGTGTAGCAGAGAGGATGCAGTAGTCCAGTCTGGATGGTGTATCAGAGAGGATGCAGTAGTCCAGTCTGGATGGTGTATCAGAGAGGATGCAGTAGTCCAGTCTGGATGGTGTAGCAGAGAGGATGCAGGAGTCCAGTCTGGATGGTGTAGCAGAGAGGATGCAGTAGTCCAGTCTGGATGGTGTAGCAGAGAGGATGCAGTAGTCCAGTCTGGATGGTGTAGCAGAGAGGATGCAGTAGTCCAGTCTGGATGGTGTAGCAGAGAGGATGCAGTAGTCCAGTCTGGATGGTGTAGCAGAGAGGATGCAGTAGTCCAGTCTGGATGGTGTATCAGAGAGGATGCAGTAGTCTAGTCTGGATGGTGTAGCAGAGAGGATGCAGTAGTCCAGTCTGGATGGTGTAGCAGAGAGGATGCAGTAGTCCAGTCTGGATGGTGTAGCAGAGAGGATGAAGGAGTCCAGTCTGGATGGTGTAGCAGAGAGGATGCAGTAGTCCAGTCTGGATGGTGTAGCAGAGAGGATGCAGTAGTCCAGTCTGGATGGTGTATCAGAGAGGATGCAGTAGTCCAGTCTGGATGGTGTAGCAGAGAGGATGCAGTAGTCCAGTCTGGATGGTGTAGCAGAGAGGATGCAGTAGTCCAGTCTGGATGGTGTAGCAGAGAGGATGCAGTAGTCCAGTCTGGATGGTGTAGCAGAGAGGATGCAGTAGTCCAGTCTGGATGGTGTAGCAGAGAGGATGCAGTAGTCCAGTCTGGATGGTGTATCAGAGAGGATGCAGTAGTCTAGTCTGGATGGTGTAGCAGAGAGGATGCAGTAGTCCAGTCTGGATGGTGTAGCAGAGAGGATGCAGTAGTCCAGTCTGGATGGTGTAGCAGAGAGGATGCAGGAGTCCAGTCTGGATGGTGTAGCAGAGAGGATGCAGTAGTCCAGTCTGGATGGTGTAGCAGAGAGGATGCAGTAGTCCAGTCTGGATGGTGTAGCAGAGAGGATGCAGTAGTCCAGTCTGGATGGTGTAGCAGAGAGGATGAAGGAGTCCAGTCTGGATGGTGTAGCAGAGAGGATGCAGTAGTCCAGTCTGGATGGTGTAGCAGAGAGGATGCAGTAGTCCAGTCTGGATGGTGTAGCAGAGAGGATGCGGATCACTAACCCTAACCCAATGGTGAGGGAGATGTCGTTATTGTTTTTAGTGTGGGATTCGGGGCCGATTATGACCATGTCCGATTTAAGCGTTCCTTTTGGAATGACATTTTCACCCTTTTGATCTGAGTATTCTTTACCTCCTAGTCTGAGGAGGAGCCTGATCCAGATTCAGCTCAATGTCCATCTAGCCTGATATCCTTCGGAGGAAACGATGTATCTCATTTGTGCTGCGTAGAAATATGTTCTAAGGTCTGGTGATGCTCGGCCCTCAGTTTCCATGTGTGAGCCTGAACCTTGGCCGATGTCCAGCACAAATACACCGGGAAATCAGCGAGATGGCGTCTGCCGACTGAGGGTCTCGACCCTCTCCATCGCGGTGTTCGGCTCCAATGAGTCCTGCAGCTGCATCTGGATCTGGATCTGGTTCTGGTTCTGGTCCCTGTTGGGCCGGCGCCGGCCGCAGACCTGCATTAAGCAGCACTGCAGGTCTCTGCGGATGCTGGTGCTGGAGAGGACGTAGAGGAGGGGGTTAGCGGCACTGTTGACGGTGGAGAGACCGAGCGCCACGATGTACGACGTGTAGAGTCTCCGCTCCATCAGGCAGGCCTGCAGGGGGGGGGTGGCCCTCAGGGGGGGGGCAGCCCTCAGCAGCAGGATCACATGGTACGGCCCGAAGCAGACCAGGAACAGAAGCACCACGGCCGCCGCCAGCCGGCCGACACGCTGCTTCTGCTGCCGCCGCAGCCCGGTGCTATGCCGCACGCTAGACAGCACGCCGCGGTTAGCTCCCAGCAGCACCAGCAGCGGCAGCAGGAAGCCCAGCAGGAAGCGGACGTAGCTGAAACCCGTCACCGCGCCGCTCGGCTCGAAGCAGCGGCGCTCGCCCTCGGCGGCATCGCCCTCCCTCATGGTGAACACCGGGAGGTGAGCGGCTCCCACCAGCAGCACCACGGCGAGCACCAGCAGGGCGGCGAGGCGCTGCCGGCGCAGGCCGATGGACTCCAGGCTGAAAACCACTGCTACGTAGCGGTCGCACGACACGCAGCACAGCAGCGAGATGCTGATATACATGTTGGTGAAGAACACGTAGCCCGTTAGCTTGCAGGCTAATGAGCTCCAGGGCCAGCAGTGGCCCGCGCTCACGTAGACGGCCCACAGCGGCAGCGTGGACAGGTAGGTGAGGTCGCACAGCGAGAGGCTCAGCAGGTACACGGCCAGCACGTTGTTCCTGCGCACCTGCAGCCATGTGAGGCCGACGGTCAGTAGGTTAGCCGGCAGTCCCACCATGAGCACGGCGGTGTACAGCAGCAGCAGCGGCAGGCGCGCCTCGCCATACGGAAGCTCGCAGGACGAGGAGCTGTTCTTCAGAGCGACACTCAGTGGGGGGGCATCACGTCTGCATGGAAACAGGGACGGCCAATCAGAATCAATCAGGAGAAACCAAACTGGTCATCTCCCTGACGTCCAATCAACGTCCACGGTTCTGACCGACTCAAATCTCATCATTCGGACTTATTAACTAAAGCCTGAACGCTGTTAGCCCTTTAACTAAAGTCTGAACGCTGTTAGCCCTTTAACTAAAGTCTGAACGCTGTTAGCCCTTTAACTAAAGCCTGAACGCTGATAGCCCTTTAACTAAAGCCTGAACGCTGTTAGCCCTTTAACTAAAGCCTGAACGCTGTTAGCCCTTTAACTAAAGTCTGAACGCTGTTAGCCCTTTAACTAAAGTCTGAACGCTGTTAGCCCTTTAACTAAAGTCTGAACGCTGTTAGCCCTTTAACTAAAGTCTGAACGCTGTTAGCCCTTTAACTAAAGTCTGAACGCTGTTAGCCCTTTAACTAAAGTCTGAACGCTGTTAGCCCTTTAACTAAAGCCTGAACGCTGTTAGCCCTTTAACTAAAGCCTGAACGCTGTTAGCCCTTTAACTAAAGCCTGAACGCTGTTAGCCCTTTAACTAAAGCCTGAACGCTGTTAGCCCTTTAACTAAAGTCTGAACGCTGTTAGCCCTTTAACTAAAGTCTGAACGCTGTTAGCCCTTTAACTAAAGTCTGAACGCTGTTAGCCCTTTAACTAAAGTCTGAACGCTGTTAGCCCTTTAACTAAAGTCTGAACGCTGTTAGCCCTTTAACTAAAGCCTGAACGCTGTTAGCCCTTTAACTAAAGCCTGAACGCTGTTAGCCCTTTAACTAAAGTCTGAACGCTGTTAGCCCTTTAACTAAAGTCTGAACGCTGTTAGCCCTTTAACTAAAGCCTGAACGCTGTTAGCCCTTTAACTAAAGTCTGAACGCTGTTAGCCCTTTAACTAAAGTCTGAACGCTGTTAGCCCTTTAACTAAAGTGCTGAACGCTGTTAGCCCTTTAACTAAAGACTGAACGCTGTTAGCCCTTTAACTAAAGTCTGAACGCTGTTAGCCCTTTAACTAAAGTCTGAACGCTGTTAGCCCTTTAACTAAAGTCTGAACGCTGTTAGCCCTTAACTAAAGTCTGAACGCTGTTAGCCCTTTAACTAAAGTCCTGAACGCTGTTAGCCCTTTAACTAAAGCCTGAACGCTGTTAGCCCTTTAACTAAAGCCTGAACGCTGTTAGCCCTTTAACTAAAGCCTGAACGCTGTTAGCCCTTTAACTAAAGCCTGAACGCTGTTAGCCCTTTAACTAAAGCCTGAACGCTGTTAGCCCTTTAACTAAAGTCCTGAACGCTGTTAGCCCTTAACTAAAGTCTGAACGCTGTTAGCCCTTTAACTAAAGTCTGAACGCTGTTAGCCCTTTAACTAAAGCCTGAACGCTGTTAGCCCTTTAACTAAAGTCTGAACGCTGTTAGCCCTTTAACTAAAGCCTGAACGCTGTTAGCCCTTTAACTAAAGTCTGAACGCTGTTAGCCCTTTAACTAAAGCCTGAACGCTGTTAGCCCTTTAACTAAAGTCTGAACGCTGTTAGCCCTTTAACTAAAGTCCTGAACGCTGTTAGCCCTTTAACTAAAGTCTGAACGCTGTTAGCCCTTTAACTAAAGTCTGAACGCTGTTAGCCCTTTAACTAAAGTCTGAACGCTGTTAGCCCTTTAACTAAAGCCTGAACGCTGTTAGCCCTTTAACTAAAGCCTGAACGCTGTTAGCCCTTTAACTAAAGTCTGAACGCTGTTAGCCCTTTAACTAAAGCCTGAACGCTGTTAGCCCTTTAACTAAAGCCTGAACGCTGTTAGCCCTTTAACTAAAGCTGAACGCTGTTAGCCCTTTAACTAAAGCCTGAACGCTGTTAGCCCTTTAACTAAAGCCTGAACGCTGTTAGCCCTTTAACTAAAGCCTGAACGCTGTTAGCCCTTTAACTAAAGTCTGAACGCTGTTAGCCCTTTAACTAAAGTCTGAACGCTGTTAGCCCTTTAACTAAAGCCTGAACGCTGTTAGCCCTTTAACTAAAGTCCTGAACGCTGTTAGCCCTTTAACTAAAGTCTGAACGCTGTTAGCCCTTTAACTAAAGCCTGAACGCTGTTAGCCCTTTAACTAAAGTCTGAACGCTGTTAGCCCTTTAACTAAAGCCTGAACGCTGTTAGCCCTTTAACTAAAGTCTGAACGCTGTTAGCCCTTTAACTAAAGCCTGAACGCTGTTAGCCCTTTAACTAAAGTCTGAACGCTGTTAGCCCTTTAACTAAAGCCTGAACGCTGTTAGCCCTTTAACTAAAGTCTGAACGCTGTTAGCCCTTTAACTAAAGTCTGAACGCTGTTAGCCCTTTAACTAAAGCCTGAACGCTGTTAGCCCTTTAACTAAAGTCTGAACGCTGTTAGCCCTTTAACTAAAGCCTGAACGCTGTTAGCCCTTTAACTAAAGTCCTGAACGCTGTTAGCCCTTTAACTAAAGCCTGAACGCTGTTAGCCCTTTAACTAAAGCCTGAACGCTGTTAGCCCTTTAACTAAAGCCTGAACGCTGTTAGCCCTTTAACTAAAGCCTGAACGCTGTTAGCCCTTTAACTAAAGCCTGAACGCTGTTAGCCCTTTAACTAAAGTCCTGAACGCTGTTAGCCCTTTAACTAAAGTCCTGAACGCTGTTAGCCCTTTAACTAAAGTCTGAACGCTGTTAGCCCTTTAACTAAAGCCTGAACGCTGTTAGCCCTTTAACTAAAGCCTGAACGCTGTTAGCCCTTTAACTAAAGTCTGAACGCTGTTAGCCCTTTAACTAAAGTCTGAACGCTGTTAGCCCTTTAACTAAAGTCTGAACGCTGTTAGCCCTTTATTTAAAGTCTGAACGCTGTTAGCCCTTTAACTAAAGTCTGAACGCTGTTAGCCCTTTAACTAAAGTCTGAACGCTGTTAGCCCTTTAACTAAAGTCTGAACGCTGTTAGCCCTTTAACTAAAGTCTGAACGCTGTTAGCCCTTTAAACTAAAGTCTGAACGCTGTTAGCCCTTTAACTAAAGCCTGAACGCTGTTAGCCCTTTAACTAAAGCCTGAACGCTGTTAGCCCTTTAACTAAAGCCTGAACGCTGTTAGCCCTTTAACTA
>NW_027262678.1:0-24876 GCF_902827115.2 Pseudochaenichthys georgianus | reverse complement strand
TCTATAGCACTATCAACAACATGATCAATTTGGGGTGTTGTACATTTTGTATACGTTTCCTCCCCTACATGCAGACATGCTATCGAGTTAAGTATTGGTGGAATCTCTTCCTTAAATGTGGCTATAGCACTAACAGATAGGTTTCTGCTGCAAGAGCTTTTGACTAATGCTTTGTAGTCTAGTAACAGTACTTCAAAAGTTACTAAGAAATGGTCGGATAAAGCAGGATTATGCGGTTCGACTAATAGTTGCTCAATTCAATACCATAAGTCAGAACAAGGTCGAGAGTGTGATTATAGCAGTGGGTTGGTTTATTTACACTCTGACAGAAACCAACAGAATCTAATATAGAGTTAAATGCAACAGTAAGGCTATTTGTATCATCGTCAACATGAATATTAAAGTCACCTACGATAATTACTTTGTCTGTTTTAAGAACCCAAGTTGATAAAAACTCAGAGAATTCTGAATAAGGACCTGGTGCACGATACACTGTAACAAATAAGATAGTCCACTGTATAGATAGATAACTTTCGCGTGTGAGGTGAATGTGATGACCACTACACTACAGAAACTGCTGAAAAGCTAAGTACACATTTGCACCTAGATGCAACATTGATATTTAATTGAAAACCTTCAAAACGACGGACCCCTTGTTGATTTCTGAGACTCTGAGAGATTTTACACTGGATCCAGTCACGGCTGCAGTGTCATTGACTTTCGTGACAGCAACTGTATACTGGACCTAAATGCTATCCTGTATATGACCTGTAACCCCTCGAAGAGCGCCACCTGGGGTTGACGTGCTAGGACTGCTGCTAGAGCATTCCTCGTTAGTATATTGGACAGTATCTCTGCTTGTCACGCAGAAGACCGAAGTTCGATTCCCCAATGGGGAGAATTTTCAATAACAGCCGGCCTTTATTCACCAAAGGAGGCAAGCATCAATCAACTCATGAACGAGGATGCCACCAAGAGGCCCTTGTAAACACTTTCAGATAAGCGCTTACCTGAACCATGGCAACTGAACTTTCGTACGGTCATCATTATAACAATCATGACAGAGCTACCAAGTGCATGCTGAATTGAAGTACCCTAAGCATAACTGCTATTAACAACATTCAGTTGTTCACAGGACAACATGCCTCTTCGATTGTAATACACCGAGAGCCAAAGCCGTATAATTCAAAAGCCATGCTCAACAAACAATTGTCCTGCTCATCCAACAATTGTCTTGAAAAGACTCAACATTCAACTGCCATATCTCTGAAAGTGCTTTTTGCTCTTTACTTTTCTTGGTTGAGTTCTTTGAAGTTGATCAGGATCAAAAAAGAGTGTTTCTGCCCGGTTTTGAGCCAGGGACCTTTCGCGTGTGAGGCGAATGTGATGACCACTACACTACAGAAACTGCTGAAGAGCTAAGTACACGTTTGCACGTAGATGCAACATTGATATTTAATTGTAAACCTTCAAAACGACGGACCACATGTTGATCCCTGAGACTCGGAGAGATTTTACACTGGATCCAGTCACAGCTGCAGCTCCATGGACTTTCGAGACAGCAACTGTATACTGGACCCAAATGCTATCCTAGATATGACCTGTAACCGCTCAAAGAGCGCCACCTAGGCTTGACGTGCTAGGATTGACGTGCTAGAGCGTTCCTCGTTAGTATAGTGGACAGTATCTCTGCTTGTCACGCAGAAGACCGGGGTTCGATTCCCCGACGGGGAGAATTTTCAATAACAGCCGGCCTTTATTCACCAAAGGAGGCAAGCACCAATCAACTAATTAAGGAGGATGCCACCAAGAGGCCCTTGGAAACTATTTCAGATAAGCGCTTACCTGAACCATGGCAACTGAACTTTCGTACGGTCATCATTATAACAATCATGAAAAAGCTACCAAGTGCATGCTTCAAAGCATTGAAGGAGAACTACAATCAATGACCACGGCAATGTGCTCAACGATTACACTGTTGACAGACAAAATCAAGCAAGGCAAGAAATCCCTTTATATTTTCCATTGTGACCAGACACATTTTGAGCAGGAACTGTAGTGGACATTTTTAGTTATTTTCATCCTTTTTCTATTTATTTCATATGCTTAAACCAAATGCTTCTTATTTCCTGATATATTCTTACTATTATTATATATCTCTTCTTCCTCTCCTTCAAGGCCAAAGAGCTGCTTTGGCTACTGAGAGACTCACACAGACACACACGAACTTCCCTGCTCTGAGAACCGTTATGCTACCTCCCGCTCAAGGCCAGGTGTCTAATAACAATATGTGACTGTGTGAATCCAGATTGCTCACGTTCCCACTCATTTGCTATATAACCTTTGCTTTTCCATTGTTCTGCGCACTCTCGCGCAGACTATCTTATACTCTGTGCGACTTGTGACATATTATATTATTGTATCGTGTATTTGAAGCTTCAAATAAATAACCAAAAGACAGCTTTTCTCGATTCACCATTTATTTGTTTTGATCATTTGACTTGTACTCTCCAGCGCTGTGTTGGGTCCTAGATTTCCATAACAAATGGCGTTGTCGGCAGGATCTCTGTAAGTTAGATTGGGGACTTCTCCGGACGCTGGTGGTCGCTCCAGGATCTTTGGATTTTCCTCTACCTCGACAGAAACCGTACGGGACGAGAGGACCAGCGCCGGGGTGGAACCGATTGACTTCACGAGATCCAACGAACTCAAAGGGCTTTCAATACTCGGTGAGATGTGCAAAGTCTAAATTGTTTAAAGTTAAACGTAATTAAAACTCCATGACATCTGGGAGAGGGACTGCTCGAAAACAGAGATATTTGGCATATCTGGCATCGACGGATGAAAAATAGTGTTTTGGTGACACGGAGTGTTTTGGTGACACTTTAAAAGACTTTGCTATGGGGGCAAAGCAGGGGAGGGGGTATGTACAGCCTCCTGAGGGTCCGATAGTTGATGTCATGCGAGCAAAATATGGTGAAGAAAGTCTGTCTAAATTAAATATATGGACGGAAATGTTCGGATTTCCTAAGGGAGGTTCTTTGAGTAAATTAAAAATCAAAAACCTAAGGGATAAATTACAAGAGTGTGAAGATGGAATGAAGAAGAAGAGTAAAATTAAAGTAAAAGACTTAGAGAAACTGGACACTCATAGAAAGTGTTTAAAATACTGGGAGGATGAAGCAGAGTGCCGTGAAAGAAGGCAATTGGCCGCGGAAATAAAAAAGATACAGGCTGAGGATAAAAGTGCAAAGGAAGAGAAAAAGTGTTTTGTGTTTCCTCCACAACATAAACTACAGGCTCCCCTCTATCCTCTGTTTGCAGGCGTGCGGGACCCTCTCCTCGACTCGGGATTTCCATTCCCTCCTCCACCTCCCCATCTGCTGCCTGCTGAGGAGGCTCTTGGAGGGGCTGCTGCTGCTGGACCAGAGGTCAACATACCAGAGGCCGCTGGAGCAGCTGCACAGCAGGACAGACAGAAAAAGGAAAGAGACGAAGAGAGACAGAGAAAAGAAAATGAAGAAGAAGAAGCAAGACTGAAAAAGATCCAGGACAAGAGAGAGAAAAAGGAGAGAGACGCGAAGGAAGCTGAACTCTACAAAAAAGAACGCCTCCGCTACCAGAGCGAACAGGAGGACGAAGAGCATATTACTATCGCCTGTCCTATGATACAGGTCGCCGGACCTGATGGTCCTGCATTAGTCTATCGCCCATGGACCATAGCAGAGATGAAGGAGATATCAAGAGATCACCTGCCAGATGTTGAGTTAGGAGGTGCTAAATTCGCTGCAGCACTTCTCATGTTCTGTAGACAATTCACCCCTACCATGCCGGAGATAAAGATATTGTTGACTCTGAAAATGGATCCGACACACGTCAGCCACTTCACCGAAATACTGAGAGGTCAACAGCACATGACAAAACCCGAGTGGGATGATGTCCTGAACGCTACCTACCGTGATGCTTTGGGCCGCCTAGAGACTAAAATAACTAAAAAGTTCCCCGTCAAAGTCGACATGTCAAGAATCTATGCATGTAAGCAGAACCCGGAGGAAACAGTAAATGACTATTACCACCGCTTAGAACAAGTGTTCATCGAGAATAGCGGCATTATCAAACAAGAGCCGGAGCAACCAACAGAGGTGGGAGTGTGGGAGACACACCTCAGCAACGCTTTCCTCAACGGCCTATCCCCGGCTATCTCTGCATCGGTGCGAAACTCCTGCATTGGCGTACTGGACGGTGCCCGGCTGGAAGAAATTCGCCGACATGCCGTGCATGCCGAGAAACGGCTCTCAGAAGAAAAGGCCAGTGAAGAAAAGAAACGCCGGGACCGCAAAGACAAGGCCCAGCTGACCATGGTCCACGCTGTCAGAACCGCCTGGACCCAAGGTGAGGGCCAGGGCAGAGGGAACCGGGGGGGTTTTCGTGGCCAGGGAGGAAAAGGCAGAGGACGGGGAAGAGACCGCAATAATCGCTGTTTTAACTGCGGAGAGACGGGTCATCAGATCGCTGACTGCCCACACGAGAAGCAGAAAAAGAACTTTCGCTCAGATAAATCGGATCATAACAGACAAAATTCTTCAAACTGACATCGGAGGGAGAGAGTGGAGGAGGAGGGAGTTCGGTTCGAGGAGACGGAACCCGTGCCAACCACATCAAACCAGGGAAGTGACACACACACACACATCATACAAGCGATTGAGAAATTGGAAGAATTAGAGAAAATGTCTGTGATTAAAGAGGGTACATATTTGAAATATGACACGGAAAAAGCATTTGAGAAATTTCCTACACTGACCTTAGCTATAATGGGGGTTGATATTACATTTCTGGTTGATTCCGGTGCTACGCACTCTGTGCTAAAAAGGGCAGATCTGCCAGATTGCAAATTTAGTGGAAGATTCATTCACTCGATAGGAGCAGGGGGGATAATGGTGAAGGAGAAGTTTTCGATACCACTTCAGTGTAAAGATAACGGTGGTGATGATAACCATCCATTTCCAACAACAATCAAACACAGTTTCCTGTTATCATCTGTCTGCCCAATAAATTTACTGGGACGAGATCTGATTCTCCGGTTCAGCTTAGACCTCATTTCCACAAATGAGGGGCTCAAAGTCCGACGACCAACTCCATTGATGGTTCAAAACCCCACATTTGATGGTAAAGAATTACTAAATGTGTACCAATGGCTGTTAACAACTCCTGACTCTCAGGAGTTGTTGCGTTTGACTCATCAACGTGTGTTCTATTTCGTCCCTACTGACCGCCAGAGGCGGTGCTTTAGCACTGGATATGTCCATCGCGCGCATGCGCAGCTCGAGTACCAATAACAACAAAGTCACCTGTGACCCACGTGACACCGGCTATATCCGCCGGTATTGTCAGAGGATCTGTTCCCTTTTCATCTTCTCGCTGCGCGAGGGTACCGTGGCTACGTTTTCGTAGCCTACAGCGTTCAGGCTTGAACGTTTGATCGGAGGGATTTCTCTGCAAACAGCTGGCCGCGTGAAGCTTCGCGACTGACAGTCGGAGCTACGGGTCGTTAGGCGCGTCCTCCAGCAGCTGCGCCGGCTGTGCAGAGCCTCGACAGACAGGTTTGTGTCAGCTTGTTGCTGGTGATGGCTGTGTTTCCACACCCGCTCCCAGCCAAGTTGTCCTGATTACCGTCTTATTGTTTGTGGCTTAGACTTTCTGGTGACGACAGTGTTCCCGCTTCCTCTCCCATAAAGTTACCCTTATGCTCTTTTGAAAGTTCTGCTTGTGGCGTTGTGCCCGAGCTATCATTAGCATTTGAGTCCCAGCTTTGGCTGCGTCCCTCATTCGATTTAGTATGGAAAGCCAAGAGTGTCATACTTTAAACCCGTTTTTCGTTTAGATGCAGAAAGTAAGGTAAGTACTTTCTATTTTCTAGAAGCTATTATCTGGTCTTAACATTTGTGTTCTGACTTGGTCGCTTGATTGTTAGCAGCAGCCGCTTGGCTAACACCTTGCTGTTGAGCTTAACTATTAACTCAGGGCAGTGCTCCCGCTCCCTGTAGCATAGGGTTTGATTGCAGTAGCGCTAGTTCGTTGTATTACTGCTCCTAGTACTAGACTCCTAGCACTAGGATGATATGCAGAGAACATCTTCACGGCGGGTGCTGTATGCTCGGCATGTGCGGTTACTACTGTAACCAGACACGGTTCTATGCGGGCTGTTCTCTTTCTTAGAAGCTAATTATCTGGTCTTAACATTGTGTTCTGACTTAGTTGCTTGATTGTTAGCAGCAGCCGCTTGGCTAACACCTTGCATGTACGGTTAAGCTTCATTATTTAACTCAGCCGGTGAGGGCAGTGCTCTCGCTGCTGCTCCCGGTAAACGCATGGTATGGTTGCAGTAGCGCTATATCGTGGTATTTACTGCTCCTAGTACTAGACTCCTAGCACTAGGACGATATGCAGAGAACAATCTTCACTGTGTGTGCCGTGTGCTCGGCATGTATGGCCATTAAGGAGGATTTCATCCTCCCAATATTATATTGTCTAGTGGGCAGCCGTTGTCTGACACTTTTAGGCACCGGCCACAGTTACTATTGTAACTAAGGTGCTAAGCCGTAAGTACTGGACATAATTACTACTGTAACTACGGTTCCAAGCTGTGTAAGTACTGGCCATAGTTAATACTGTAACTACGGGGTTAAGCCGTAAGTACTGGCCATAGTTACTACTGTAACTACGGTTCCAAGCCGTGCACGTACTGGCCATAGGCAATACCGTAACTACGGCTCTATGCCGTGTAATGGCCATAGTTACTACTGTAACTACGGTTCTAAACCATGTAAGTACTGGCCATAGTTACTACTGTAACTACGGTTCCAAGCCGTGCAAGTACTGGCCAGAGTTACTACTGTAACTACGGCTCTATGCTGTGTAAGTATCCAAGCCGTGCAAGTACTGGCCAGAGTTACGACTGTAACGACGGTGCTAAGCCGTGTAAGTACTGGCCATAGTTACTACTGTAACTACGGTTAGATGCCGTGTGAGCCCTGGCCATGGTTACTGCTGTAACTACGGCTCTGTGCTATTCTATTCTTTAGAAGCTAGTTATCTGGTCTTAAACATGTGTGTTATTTGACTTGATCTCGCTTGATCGTTAGCAGCAGCCGCTCGGCTAACGTCTTGCGTATACTGTTAGCTTCTTTATTTTACCCAGCTAGGTGAAGGCAGTGCTCTCGCTCCCGCTCCCTCTACTGGTAATGCGGATGTAGCTACATCCCTTTTTCTGTTCGGCGAGTAGTAGCACCGCTCTACTCTTCCCGTTCAGCAGGTAGCCGGTGAAGGCTGTGTTCCCGCTCCCGGTTACACTGCATCTGGCGTTCGACTCTAACTTAACCAGTGAAGGCAGTTCTCGCCCCCACTCCTGGTAGACGCCAAACGGCCTCGTTTTTCCGTTAAGCAGGTAGCCGGTGAAGGCTGTGTTCCCGCACCCGCTCCCGGTTACACTGCATCTGGCATTCGTCTCTAACTCAACCAGTGAAGGCAGTTCTCGCCCCCGCTCCTGGTAGACGCCAAACCGCCTTGTTTTTTCTGTTAAGCAGGTAGCTGGTGAAGGCTGTGTTCCCGCACCCGCTCCCGGTTACGCTGCATCTGGCATTCGTCTCTAACTCGACCAGTGAAGGCAGTGTTCTCGCCCCCGCTCCTGGTAGACGCGGAACTGCCTTGTTTCTCCGTTAAGCAGGTAGCCGGTGAAGGCTGTGTTCCCGCACCCGCTCCCGGGTACACTGCATCTGGCATTCGTCTCTAACTCAACCAGTGAAGGCAGTTCTCGCCCCCGCTCCTGGTAGACGCCAAACTGCCTTGTTTTTCTGTTAAGCAGGTAGCTGGTGAAGGCTGTGTTCCCGCACCCGCTCCCGGTTACGCTGCATCTGGCATTCGTCTTAATTTAACCAGTGAAGGCAGTGTTCTCGCCCCCGCTCCTGGTAGACGCTAAACTGCCTGGTTCCGTTAAGCAGGTAGCTGGTGAAGGCTGTGTTCCCGCACCCGCTCCCGGTTACGCTGCATCTGGCACTCGCCTCTAGCTCAGCCAGTGAAGGCAGTGTTTTCGCCCCCGCTCTTGGTAAACTGCCTTATTTACTAATCCAGCTAGGTGAAGGCAGTGATCCCGCTCCCGCACCCTCTGCCGTAACGTGGGTGTAATTACATCCCTCTTTCTGTTCGGCGAGTAGCAGCAACGCTCTACTCTTTCCATTAAGCAGGTAGCTGGTGAAGGCGTGTTCCCGCACCCGCTCCAGGCTACGCTGCATCTGGCTACCTACAGAATGGTTCATTCATGTAGCGCCTGTAGGGTTTCTCTTGAGCCCGAGGATGGCCACGACCGCTGCCCCTCCTGCCTCGGCCGCCTCTGGCGGTCAGTGGGGACAAAATGCGAGCATCTGAGGGAGGTTCTCACGGTAAACGCCTGCATGAGCTGTAGCTGCATGCCTCGGGTGCTCAGAGTGGCTCGAATCACTGAGGTGGAACGTCTGGCAGCAGCCAACAGACACCTCTCCTTGTCACGTACTCCTCCAGATCAATTCGGCCGTTCCCGGCGACTTGAGGGAGCGATGGCTTTGTGTGCTCCCCCCAATAGGACTAGAAATAGGCTGTCCTCTAAAGTGGATCGGCTAGCTGCCGATAGGGGCATGATGAAGTCGCCTCTTGGCCCTTCAGCCTGGGCCCGGTGTAGGGGCTGGGTCTAATTGACAGTCGTCAGCGATCCGGCAGGGGCCCTACCTCTGGGCCAAGAGTTGTCCGTCCTTTTGTCCAAGGACGCAATCAACCCAGTAAGACCCTCTGCTTAGCCAGGGGGTTCTACTCGGCATACTTTCGCCCGATCTTGGACCTCAGAGGAATCAACAGATTCCTGAAGGTGCTGCCATTCTATATGCTGACTACTGCATACGCACAGGTGGAGTGGTTCCCAACCGAGGGATGCCTACTTCCACGTGGGCCGGGCAAGAGGGTGCCTTATATGCCCTTAGGCCCGCTGTCGTTGTGCCCCATGCAGATGTGGCTGAACAGCCTTCACTTGGACGCCAAGTGGCACAGGCACAGGGAAGTCAGGGTGTCGCAGCATTGCTCCACTCTCCGTCACGCTGGAGGGGCCTATCTCTGGTAGCCGTGCCCATGGGCGCCATCCCATCCCGCCAGGAGACCATCACCATAGGTGCATGTCTCTCAGGGTGGGGTGCAGTGCGGCAGGGCAGGACCGTTCAGGGTCAGTGGTCTGCCCAGCAGAGTGCGCGCCGGGTCAACGTGCTAGAGCTTCGGGCCGTGCAGCTTGCACTCACGCACTTTCTACCCCAACTGGGGGGCAAGAATGTGCGTGTTCCTTGGGGACAGCATGTACATTGTTGCTTAGACAACAGTCCCTTCTAGATAGTGGACGTTCTCACTCCACTCTGAATTTATGTGGCTGCGATTCTGCCCGACAGGTCGGTGTCCCTCTTTATGAGAGGGGCTTTACGGCAGCGTCCCCCTTGCACCCCGAGGGCTCCGGCTTGGGACCTGCCCTTGCTGCCGGATGCCCTATCACCTCCTCCCTTCGAGCCCCTGGCCCAGGTGGGGCTTAGGTGGCTGCCCACAAAGGCAGCATTTCTGCTTGCCATAGCCTCAGGGAAGTGAGTCGGGGAGTTGCATGTCCTCTCCATAAACAATACATGCCCGAGGTGGGACTCTCATGCGTTGCCCTTTGGGCAAATGTGGCATTCCCGCCCGGGGTCCTTCCACAAACTCACTTCAATCAGCCTGCCCAGCTGGCACGCTTTGACATTCAGGAGTACGGCACATCGAAGTTGCTGTGCCCGGGGGGTGCCCAAAGGGCGTATATCAAGGCTACTGCCTGTATACGGCAGGAGGAGCAACTCTTGAGTTTGCCCTGGCGGCACTAAAGGAGGTTAGGCCCTCTAACCAGTGGCTTCCCCACTGGGTTGTCGATACCATCTCACAGGCTTACGGGGCCAGTGGCCGCCCCCTGCCACCAGGCTGAGATGCCACTCTACAAGGAGCATCTCAACATATTGGGCTGCCCTGAGAGGGGTGCCCCTGGAGACCATCTGCGCCGCGGCGTCGTGGGCGTCTTCTGGCACATTCTCCAGTTGTCATCAGGTCAATGTCGCCACTCCCCATTCTTTGGGCGTGGTCCTTTTGCCGAGCTCCGCTGCTTCCAGTGGTGAGCAAGGGCTTGGATTCTTCATGACATTGTTGGTATAGGTCATCCAGTGCTAAAGCACCGCCTCTGGCGGTCAGTAGGGACGAAATAGAACAATAGTTACGGCTGTAACTACGGTTCTATGAGTCCCGGATGACCGCCAGAGTTCCCTGTCACTCAGAATTCTTGTGTGCTCGCGAGAAGATTCGGGGAACAGATCCTCTGACAATACCGGCGGATATAGCCGGTGTCACGTGGGTCACAGGTGACTTTGTTGTTATTGGTACTCGAGCTGCGCATGCGCGCGATGGACATATCCAGTGCTAAAGCACCGCCTCTGGCGGTCATCCGGGACTCATAGAACCGTAGTTACAGCCGTAACTATTGTTTCCACCTGCTGTGTTCATGGAAACTTCTCATTTGAATTGTACTGCTAATGTTGTTGATAATGATGCATGTAGATACGATGATGAGAGTTTTTTGCAATGTGTGAATGATGAGATCATGCTTAAAACAATGTATTGTAACTCTCTGTGTAGCGCTATCTCTGTTAGACTAACACACACACAAAACCAGCTGCATCAAATCCCAGGGGCGGTCCCACACATTTCACTAGCCAGGGGGGCCACTGAGAAATGGAGGGATTTGGGTCCAATCGTTAAAGACTGGGAATCTAGTACTGATTGGACTATCACAGACGACCCGTTGATTGAGTATTCCCCATCACATGACGTGTTTAAGTACAACATTGACTGCTCAGTGCATGTACTGCGTTCTCTGACTCTGACAGGTAATGATGACTATGTTAACTCCGGTGCTGGCCCATCTGGCCCGGAGTTCTCATTTTTCAGTCATATTTCTGAGCTCCCTGATGCGCTAAAAACAGTGCCTCAAACACTGTGGGCAGCTCACAAATATGACGTAGGTTTAATCCGCTCTGCGGAGCCGGTGGTTATCACTCCTAAATCCACGTTCCGTCCAAATCAACCTCAGTATCCATTGAAACGTAAAGCTGTTGATGGCATCCGGCCAGTGTTTACCTCTCTGCTTAAACAAGGGATCATTATTCCGTGTAATGATTCCCCGGTCCGCACTCCAGTGTTTCCTGTCAAAAAGATCAGAGACAAGATTGTCTGGAGATTTGTCCAGGATTTGCGAGCTGTAAATGCAGCGGTTCACGCTCGGGCACCGCTGGTCCCAAATCCGTATCTGATTCTTTCCCAAGTTCCAGCCTCTGCAGCATTTTTTTCTGTCATCGACCTCTCAAATGCATTTTTCAGTGTCCCTGTACACAAAGACAGCCAATTCTGGTTTGCATTTGAATATGATGGTAAACCTTACACTTTTACACGCCTGTGTCAAGGTTATTGTGAATCACCTACTGTGTACAACCAAGCATTGTGTACAAGTTTGGCCTCTCTCCAGGTTTCTAAAGGCACTGCTCTGATCCAGTATGTTGACGATCTTATGATTTGCGCACCTACAGCAGAGCAGTGTGAGGCTGATACTATTGCTTTGTTAATGCACCTCGCAGCCGAAGGCCATAAGGCCAGTTTGTCTAAACTCCAATATGTACAAAGAACAGTTACATTCTTGGGTCATGTCATTTCAGGAGAGGGGAAAACGCTTTCAGATAAGCGGATTTCATCATTGGCTGCTCTGCCAAAACCTGTCACTAAGCGACAGATGATGTCATTTTTGGGTTTTTGTTCTACTGCAGGTCATTCATTCCAAACTATTCTCCAATCGAGTTACCACTGCGTACTATTACATACGTCACTGGTTTGAAACCTACAGATCATCTTATATGGACACCGGAAGCCGACGAAGCCTTCATTAATATGAAGCTGGCTCTACAATCGCCACCGACTCTAAGTCTACCTGATCACACTAAACCTTTCACTCAGGCAGTGGATGAACGACATGGGTGTATGACCTCAGTTCTACTGCAAGATCATGGAGGAAAACAGAGGCCTGTGGCCTATTTCTCCTCCAAGCTAGATCCTGTAGCTGCTGGCCTGCCTAAATGTCTACGTGCAGTGGCTGCTGCTGAGAAAGCGCTCAACTCCTCACGTGACATTGTGGGATATGCACCTTTGACCCTGTTAGTTCCACATGCTGTTTCACTCATTCTCCTTGAACAGAGAACATCACACCTCTCTGCTGCACGTTACCTCAGGTATCACACCTGCCTGTTAGACATGCCTAATGTTTATGTCAAGCGATGTAACACTCTGAATCCAGCGTCTCTTATGCCTTTGCCTGAAGACGGTGAGGAACACGACTGTGTTGCCGTACTTTCCATTGTGTGCACACCTAGACCGGACTTAAAAGACGTTCCTCTGACCAACGCTGACCTCATTTTGTATGTTGATGGGTCTGCCTCTCGCGACCAAGGGGGCACTAATCGGGTGGGTTTTTCTGTTGTTTCAGATTCTGCTGTACTCCTTTCTGGACCGCTTCCATGTCACCTATCAGCACAGGCAGCAGAGCTCATCGCACTAACTGAAGCCTGCACGTTTGCAGAAGGCAAAACCGTGACTATTTACACTGACTCACGATATACTTTCGGGGTAGTACACGATTTTGGGGCTATTTGGAAGTGTAGACAATTTCTGAAATCTGATGGCAAACCAGTACTTAACCATGTGCTGGTTGCAGGCTTACTAGACGCCATTTTGCTCCCATCTGAGGTTGCAGTCTGTAAATGTGCCGCACACGCAAGCAGTACAGACCCAGTTTCCCTAGGAAATGCGTCTGCTGACTCAGCCGCAAAGGCAGCTGCCCTGATTCCTCTCGCACCTCACGCACACTCATTTGTTAAAATCCCTGTCTCCTCCTTCACTGACAAAATGTCATCACTGACTTCCATGCAGCAGCTAGCTACGCCAGTTGAGAAGGCTCAATGAAAGGCTGCTGGGGCTGTTTTTGACCTAAAATCCAGCATCTGGGTTGGCCCAAATTCTAATCCATGTCTTCCCAGACATTTTTTCCCTCATTTCGCTAAGTTGACACATGGGTGGGATCATGTGTCAAAAGGGGGGATGTTAGAGTCTATAAATCAGGAGTGGTTCACAAGGGGATTCACAGTAACAGCTCAAAAGCACTGTGAAGCATGCTAATCTGCATTATGCAAAATTCTGGTAGACCAGTAAAGGTTACAGGACCCGGAGCACATCCACCTCCCACCAGGCCATTTGAGCACCTAATGCTGGAATTCATTGAGCTTAGCCCATCAGAGGGTAAGAAGCACTGTTTAGTGGTGGTCGACATGTGGTCCAAATGGGTTGAAGCTTTCCCAGTAAAAGCACAGACAGCAAATGCTGTGGCAAAGGCACTACTGAGGGAAATCATTCCTAGATGGGGACTACCAGACAACATTTCTAGTGACAACGGTTCACATTTTGCTAATGAGGCCATTACGCAGATAGGAGAATACATGGGCATGGACATCAGAAAGCATTGTGCTTATCATCCACAGAGTGGGGGTGGGGTGGAAAGAGAGAACGGCACAATCAAAAACAAACTAGCAAAATGGTGTGCAGACACAGGTCTGTCATGGACACAAGCTCTGCCCATTGTGCTGATGTACATGAGGATGCGGAAAAGAACACGGAGTCAACTCAGCCCATTTGAAATCCTTTTTGGGGCTCCTCCACAGATTGGACTCAAGGCTCCAGGATGTCCTCTTCCCTCCACAACTTTGTGTGAGGATGCTATGTTGTCATATTGTGTTAACCTATCATCCACTTTAGCAGACATCCGACGTCAGGTAGCCGCAGCCTTGCCTACCCCTGCCACTGGTCCGCTTCACCGCCTTCAACCGGGCGACTTCGTGCTGGTCAAGGATTTCCGGAGAAAGAGCTGGAAATCCAATCGTTGGCAAGGTCCCTACCAGGTGCTTCTCGTCACCCAGACAGCGGTCAAGGTCGCCGAGAGAGCTACATGGGTCCATGCCAGCCACTGCAAGGTCGTGGTCACAGGAAAGGAGAAACGATAGAAACAGATGACAACAAGTGACATGTCCAAGTCACCAACAGATGACAACAAGTGACATGTCCAAGTCACCAACAGATGACAACAAGTGACATGTCCAAGTCACCAACAGATGACAACAAGTGACATGTCCAAGTCACCAACAGATGACAACAAGTGACATGTCCAAGTCACCAACAGATGACAACAAGTGACGTGTCCTAGTCACCACCAGCACCACACTTGCACTACATACACCAAAACACACTACACACAAGGTGTCACGAGCGAGTGCCAGCTGAGCGGTTCCATATGCTCTCTGGTTCCTCGTTTGTGTTATCAGTGTGCGAAGTCTGACGGTCCGTGTCACGAAATCGACCGAGAGAATACACTCACACACTCCTTGGAACATTTCCCCCTCGTGATGAGGGCTCGCCTGGAGAGAAGACAACGCAACCGTGAGCAATGTGAATACTACTGGAGAGCCTGGACAATCATAGAATGGTTCCTCTGCATACTTGCCATGATAGTTGTGTTAGGACTAGTCCTATATTTTATGTATCCAGGGTCAGCATACAGCATGTCAGCCAAAATCGAGGTATCTAAGAGGTTCATGGGGAAAGGAGGGCGAACCATATGGGTCGAGGGGCGGGGGAAAGCAGGGCGAACCACATGGGTCGAGGGGCTGGTCAAGACAGGGATTGGTAACATTACTCTAAGGGATGGGGAAGATAGCGCAGTGCAGTTAGACCCGTGCAACTACATGCATTGCCCCGACCCTAAGAAACTGGGGGGGGCAGACGCCTACATTTGCTATGTCGAGAGTGACAGTTACACCGCCACTCACTGCTCGGGGGGCTGGACTTTTGTTTTATGGACCACCGCGCACACCGATTGGGGTTATACCTTATGGGACGACAAAACAAACATCAAAGGGAGATTGTCTATCTCCAAGGTCAATTTATCGAGCCCCGTTATCCTGTTGCAACTACAGGCTGCCCAGATATCAGACAAGGGTTATTTTGTTGTCTGTATGTATGTATCCGGCGCCGACCCGTGTGGCACATTTTACATAGACATCGCGCCCAAAACTCAGACCCCGGAAAAGCGTAAGCAACCTTTGACGCCACTGTTGACATCCATAGGTACATCTACATTTAATCTATACATAGGCGACCATAGCAACATTGATGTGGGTCAGACCAGTAAAAAAATGGGTCATGTTATGCATGCACTCTTTTCCCCCAGGACTCATCAATGTCCGTGCCAGTTCGTCCGCGCTCTCTGACCCAGGTTGAACACCTCTGCGCGTTTATGGCTCTGACGAGGCCCATCAAGGGTGAAGACAGCGTAACCGAGTGGCGTTATGCTAGGCAGCTTCCCCCACCATGCAGCAATCGGTCTGACTCCTCTTTGCGTGCATCCACGCTTGACACCACATACGCAAAGTACCAACCCGTCAGCCATGTGCACCCCAGTCATTTGAGAGGGATGAAACACAACCTCTGCATCCAGAGAGTTTACCACAAAACGTCTCTTACACCACCTTATTTTTTCCTAGGCACTACTACTGGTTGTACTCGCATCCTACGGAACACATGCGGTGACGGTGCTTACAAAATCTCGTATTGTCACATATCTGGTGCCCCTGAGAGAATCCTTTCTAACGTAGCATTCCCTGATGTTAAACATATTTCCCTGCAACTGGCCTGGCCCAGTGATGCTGGGTTTAGCGCGCCAGAAGATTACGTTTGGTTGTGCGGCAACAAGCTCTATCAAGTTCTGGCTCCCCTTTGGATAGGGACATGCACTCTAGTGGATTTGAATCCAGCAGTCACTGTACTCACGTCCTTAATGCACACGACACATCATTACCCAGAGTTCCAACACCCCGACCACCACAAGGTAAAAAGAGATATGACGTCCGCTGGAGCTAAATTCATGGGTGGCCTGTTCCCATGGTGGGGTACAGTAAACAATGCCCATAAAATAGATACCTTACACGTCCGGCTAGAGAACCTCACTTACGAAACGACGCAAGGCTTCCAGGCATTGACCCCATTCATAATAGCCTCTAGGAACATGCTCATGCAGCACCAATTCGCTCTTGACCTTTTGTTCGCCTCAAAGGGTGGCCTGTGTCATGTGATCGGTGACTCCTGTTGCACTTACATTCCCGACGCCACCAAGAACATCACTGACACCGTGCTGCATCTTAACAACCTGTTAGCTGACATGAAAGCTGATGACATATCCAACGCAGGTGGCTGGGACTGGTGGGCCTGGCTTACATCAGGCGGGTGGAAAGCATGGCTGGCTAGTATAGTTACACCCCTGGCGATCATGTTTGGCCTATTAATAAGTTGTACCTGTTTGATTATCCCAATACTGAAGAAGTGCGTTTCCAGCATGGTATCCTCAGCTTTCGTTCAGTATACTACTATTCCATTACGAGACAATCCTTTGCGCCACAGTGAGATAGATCAGATAGAATCAGAAGAGTCTGATTCCGATTTATCAATATAATCATGTGTGTATCTCCTCTCTCATGCTTACATTATATTGGAGTCTGTCCTCCACAAAAACAGCCAGTTTTCTATGATATATTTGTGATGTGTTTACTTAAACCAGCGATGGAGTGTATTCATTGATGTGTTATATCAGTCTATCCTATCATTTGTTTTTTCTATTGATCAAGTATGATCAAAAGGGGAGAATGTAGTGGACATTTTTAGTTATTATCATCCTTTTCTATTTCTTTCATATGCTTAAACCAAATGCTTCTTATTTCCTGATATATTCTTACTATTATTATATATCTCTTCTTCCTCTCCTTCAAGGCCAAAGAGCTGCTTTGGCTACTGAGAGACTCACACAGACACACACAAACTTCCCTGCTCTGAGAACCGTTATGCTATCTCCCGCTCAAGGCCAGGTGTCTAATAACAATATGTGACTGTGTGAATCCAGATTTCTCACGTTCCCACTCATTTGCTATATAACCTTTGCTTTTCCATTGTTCTGCGCACTCTCGCGCAGACTATCTTATACTCTGTGCGACTTGTGACATATTATATTATTGTATCGTGTATTTGAAGCTTCAAATAAATAACCAAAAGACAGCTTTTCTCGATTCACCATTTATTTGTTTTGATCATTTGACTTGTACTCTCCAGCGCTGTGTTGGGTCCTAGATTTCCATAACAGAACGAAAATAAAGTCATTGGTTGCAGAATTTAAGTACCCTAAGCACAACTGCTATTAACAACCTTCAGTTGTTCAAAGGACGACAAGCCTCTTCGATTTGAATACGCAGAGAGCCAAAGCCGTACAATTCACAAGCCATGCTCAACAAACAATTGTCTTGCTTATCCAATAATTGTCTTGAAAAGACTCAACATTCTACTGCCATATTTCTGAAAGTGCTTTTTACTCTATCTAGATTCCCGATAACTTTTCTTGGTTGAGTTCTTTGAAGTTGATCGGAATCAAAGAAGAGTGTTTCTGCCCGGTTTTGAGCCGGGGACCTTTCGCATGTTAGGCGAACGTGATGACCACTACAATACAGAAACTGCTGAAAAGCTAAGTACACATTTGCACCTAGATGCAACATTGATATTTAATTGAAAACCTTCAAAACGACGGACCCCTTGTTGATTTCTGACACTCTGAGAGATTTTACACTGGATCCAGTCACGGCTGCAGTGTCATTGACTTTCGTGACAGCAACTGTATACTGGACCCAAATGCTATCCTGGATATGACCTGTAACCCCTCGAAGAGCGCCACCTAGGGTTGACATGCTAGGATTGCTGCTTGAGCGTTCCTCGTTAGTATAGTGGACAGTATCTCTGCTTGTCACGCAGAGGACAGAAGTTCGATTCCCCGATGGGGAGAATTTTCAATAACAGCCGGCCTTTATTCACCAAAGGAGGCAAGCATCAATCAACTCATGAACGAGGATGCCACCAAGAGGCCCTTGGAAACAATTTCAAATAAGCGCTTACCTGAACCATGGCAACTGAACTTTCGTACGGTCATCATTATAATAATCATGACAGAGCTACCAAGTGCATGCTGAATTGAAGTACCCTAAGCATAACTGCTATTAACAACATTCAGTTGTTCACAGGACAACATACCTCTTCGATTGTAATACACCGAGAGCCAAAGCCGTATAATTCAAAAGCCATGCTCAACAAACAATTGTCTTGCTCATCCAACAATTGTCTTGAAAAGACTCAACATTCGACTGCCATATTTCTGAAAGTGCTTGTTACTCTATCTAGATTCCCGATAACTTTTCTTGGTTGAGTTCTTTGAAGTTGATCGGGATCAAAAAAGAGTGTTTCTGCCCGGTTTTGAGCCAGGGACCTTTCGCGTGTGAGGCGAATGTGATGACCACTACACTACAGAAACTGCTGAAAAGCTAAGTACACATTTGCACGTAGATGCAACATTTATATTTAATTGAAAACCTTCAAAACGATGGACCCCTTGTTGATTTCTGAGACTCTGAGAGATTTTACACTGGATCCAGTCACGGCTGCAGTGTCATTGACTTTCGTGACAGCAACTGTATACTGGACCCAAATGCTATCCTGGATATGACCTGTAACCCCTCGAAGAGCGCCACCTAGGGTTGACATACTAGGATTGACACACTAGGATTACTGCTAGAGCATTCCTCGTTAGTATAGTGGACAGTATCTCTGCTTGTCACGCAGAAGACCGGGGTTCGATTCCCCGACGGGGAGAATTTTCAATAACAGCCGGCCTTTATTCACCAAAGGAGGCAAGCGTCAATCAACTCATGAACGAGGATGCCACCAAGAGGCCCTTGGAAACAATTTCAAATAAGCGCTTACCTGAACCATGGCAACTGAACTTTCATACGGTCATCATTATAATAATCATGACAGAGCTACCAAGTGCATGCTGAATTGAAGTACCCTAAGCATAACTGCTATTAACAACATTCAGTTGTTCACAGGACAACATGCCTCTTCGATTGTATTACACCGAGAGCCAAAGCCATATAATTCAAAAGCCATGCTCAACAAACAATTGTCCTGCTCATCCAACAATTGTCTTGAAAAGACTCAACATTCAACTGCCATATTTCTGAAAGTGCTTTTTACTCTTTACTTTTCTTGGTTGATTCTTTGAAGTTGATCAGGATCAAAAAAGAGTGTATCTGCCCGGTTTTGAGCAAGGGACCTTTCGCGTGTGAGGCGATTGTGATGACCACTACACTACAGAAACTGCTGAAGAGCTACGTACATGTTTGCACGTAGATGCAACATTGATATTTAATTGTAAACCTTCAAAACGACGGACCACATGTTGATCTCTGAGACTCGGAGAGATTTTACACTGGATCCAGTCACAGCTGCAGCTTCATGGACTTTCGAGACAGCAACTGTATACTGGACCCAAATGCTATCCTGGATATGACCTGTAACCCCTCAAAGAGCGCCACCTAGGCTTGACGTGCTATGATTGACATGCTAGGATTGCTGTTAGAGCATTCCTCGTTAGTATAGTGGACAGTATCTCTGCTTGTCACGCAGAAGACCGGGGTTCGATTCCCCGACGGGGAGAATTTTCAATAACAGCCGGCCTTTATTCACCAAAGGAGGCAAGCATCAATCAACTCATTAAGGAGGATGCCACCAAGAGGCCCTTGGAAACAATTTCAGATAAGCGCTTACCTGAACCATGGCAACTGAACTTTCGTACGGTCATCATTATAACAATCATGAAAAAGCTACCAAGTGCATGCTTCAAATCATTGAAGGAGAACTACAATCAATGACCACGGCAATGTGCTCAACGATTACACTTTTGACAGACAAAATCAAGCAAGGCAAGAAATACCTTTATATTTTCCATTGTGACCAGACACATTTTGAGCAGGAACGAAAATAAAGTCATTGGTTGCAGAATTTAAGTACCCTAAGCACAACTGCTATTAACAGCCTTCATTTGTTCAAAGGACGACAAGCCTCTTCGATTTGAATACACAGAGAGCCAAAGCCGTACAATTCACAAGCCATGCTCAACAAACAATTATCTTGCTCATCCAACAATTGTCTTGAAAAGACTCAACATTCTACTGCCATATTTCTGAAAGTGCTTTTTACTCTATCTAGATTCCCGATAACTTTTCTTGGTTGAGTTCTTTGAAGTTGATCGGGATCAAAGAACAGTGTTTCTGCCCGGTTTTGAGCCGGGGACCTTTCGCATGTTAGGCGAACGTGATGACCACTACACTACAGAAACTGCTGAATAGCTAAGTACACATTTGCACCTAGATGCAACATTGATATTTAATTGAAAACCTTCAAAACGACAGACCCCTTGTTGATTTCTGAGACTCTGAGAGATTTTACACTGGATCCAGTCACGGCTGCAGTGTCATTGACTTTCGTGACAGCAACTGTATACTGGACCCAAATGCTATCCTGGATATGACCTGTAACCCCTCAAAGAACGCCACCTAGGGTTGACATACTAGGATTGCTGCTAGAGCGTTCCTCGTTAGTATAGTGGACAGTATCTCTGCTTGTCACGCAGAAGACCGGGGTTCGATTCCCCGACGGGAAGGATTTTCAATAACAGCCGGCCTTTATTCACCAAAGGAGGCAAGCATCAATCAACTCATTAAGGAGGATGCCACCAAGAGGCCCTTGTAAACACTTTCAGATAAGCGCTTACCTGAACCATGGCAACTGAACTTTCGTACGGTCATCATTATAACAATCATGACAGAGCTACCAAGTGCACGATGAATTGAAGTACCCTAAGCATAACTGCTATTAACAACATTCAGTTGTTCACAGGACAACATGCCTCTTCGATTGAAATACACCGAGAGCCAAAGCCATATAATTCAAAAGCCATGCTCAACAAACAATTGTCCTGCTCATCCAACAATTGTCTTGAAAAGACTCAACATTCAACTGCCATATTTCTGAAAGTGCTTTTTACTCTTTACTTTTCTTGGTTGAGTTCTTTGAAGTTGATCAGGATCAAAAAAGAGTGTTTCTGCCCGGTTTTGAGCCAGGGACCTTTTGCGTGTGAGGCGAATGTGATGACCACTACACTACATAAACTGCTGAAGAGCTAAGTACACGTTTGCACGTAGATGCAACATTGATATTTAATTGTAAACCTTCAAAACGACGAACCACATGTTGATCTCTGAGACTCGGAGAGATTTTACACTGGATCCAGTCACAGCTGCAGCTTCATGGACTTTCGAGACAGCAACTGTATACTGGACCCAAATGCTATCCTGGATATGACCTGTAACCCCTCAAAGATTGCCACCTAGGCTTGACGTGCTAGGATTGACGTGCTAGGATTGCTGTTAGAGCATTCCTCGTTAGTATAGTGGACATTATCTCTGCTTGTCACGCAGAAGATCGGGGTTCGATTCCCCAACGGGGAGAATTTTCAATAACAGCCGGCCTTTATTCACCAAAGGAGGCAAGCATCAATCAACTCATTAAGGAGGATGCCACCAAGAGGCCCTTGGAAACAATTTCAGATAAGCGCTTACCTGAACCATGGCAACTGAACTTTCGTACGGTCATTATTATAACAATCATGAAAAAGCTACCAAGTGCATGCTTCAAAGCATTGAAGGAGAACTACAATCAATGACCACGGCAATGTGCTCAACGATTACACTGTTGACAGACAAAATTAAGCAAGGCAAGAAATCCCTTTATATTTTCCATTGTGACCAGACACATTTTGAGCAGGAACGAAAATAAAGTAATTGGTTGCAGAATTGAAGTAAGCACAACTGCTATTAACAACCTTCAGTTGTTCAAAGGACGACAAGCCTCTTCGATTTGAATACACAGAGAGCCAAAGCCGTACAATTCACAAGCCATGCTCAACAAACAATTGTCTTGCTCATCCAACAATTGTCTTGAAAAGACTCAACATTCTACTGCCATATTTCTGAAAGTGCTTTTTACTCTATCTAGATTCCCGATAACTTTTCTTGGTTGAGTTCTTTGAAGTTGATCGGGATCAAAGAAGAGTGTTTCTGCCCGGTTTTGAGCCGGGGACCTTTCGCGTGTTAGGCGAACGTGATGACCACTACACTACAGAAACTGCTGAAAAGCTAAGTACACATTTGCACCTAGATGCAACATTGATATTTAATTGAAAACCTTCAAAACGACGGACCCCTTGTTGATTTCTGAGACTCTGAGAGATTTTACACTGGATCCAGTCACGGCTGCAGCTTCATGGACTTTCGAGACAGCAACTGTATACTGGACCCAAATGCTATCCTGGATATGACCTGTAACCCCTCAAAGAGCGCCACCTGGGGTTGACGTGCTAGGACTGCTGCTAGAGCATTCCTCGTTAGTATATTGGACAGTATCTCTGCTTGTCACGCAGAAGACCGTGGTTCGATTCCCCGATGGGGATAATTTTCAATAACAGCCGGCCTTTATTCACCAAAGGAGGCAAGCAACAATCAACTCATGAACGAGGATGCCACCAAGAGGCCCTTGTAAACACTTTCAGATAAGCGCTTACCTGAACAATGGCAACTGAACTTTCGTACGGTCATCATTATAACAATCATGACAGAGCTACCAAGTGCATGCTGAATTGAAGTACCCGAAGCATGAACCCTGAAATGCTACACCAGTGTACTACATATAGCGGGGAACATTTGCTGTGAATATCAGTTGCGTCACTCAAATGCTTGATTTTATATCAATATTATTCCAATGAAAAGCTAATTTGTCCAAAAGTGCTACTAATTCATATCTTTTGATAACAACGTCTAATCGGTCCGGGCTCAATGGCTTTTCCCCACCTCTAATTATTCCGCATCCAATAGTACCCTCGTTGAGTCTCTAGGACTTCAGGGGGCGGAGCTAGGGCAGTCAGACGCCAATGGCAGTAATGTTTGCTGTAGCAGAGTCCAAGTGGTGTAGGCATTATACTTTATTTTCAGACAACAAAGAACTGTCTATTGCATTGGCCGGGAATCGGACCCGGGTCTCCCACGTGGCAGGTGAGAATTCTACCACTGAACCACCAATGCGGAATTATAAAGCCACCATAGGGCAGTTGAGGCGAAAAGTTCAGCCAACAAAGACTGTTTTTCAAGCAACCACGCTTCTAGAGCCAAGTGAGGGCCACCGCGAGGGCTTGGACTGGGACAACTATGGTGGTGTCTGTTCTCGAGGACGGCCTCCACAATAACTCTGGTTTCTCTTCAAAGCGTATAAGTCTTTCGCCTTTTACTAAAGACTTCCGTGGAGAGGAACACCTACGAGTTCAACCTATTTTTGGTAGGCTTGGCCATTTGGCTGAGCATTCTGAGTTTGTGAAAGACAAGAGCAGTCATTAGCACCTGGGCGATCCAAGCTACCCAGCGCCTCTGTTACGCCAGGTCAAAAGAGCCGCACCAAGACCTGCGGCGACTGCGCAACGAGTCCGTCTCCCGCAGCAAACTTTAAGGGTCATCGCTTCTCGGCCTTTTGGCTAAGATCAAGTGTAGTATCTGTTCTTATCAGTTTAATATCTGATACGTCCCCTATACGGGGACTATATATTAAATGGATTTTTAGCACTGGGAGCTGAAAGAGGGGCTTGCCCCGTTCACTCCACGCATCGACCCGGTATTGCAGCGCCTCCGGGAACGGTGCACCCATCTCCTGCCTTGTGGAAAAACAAACAAAGACGCATCTCGAAACCAAAACAGATGGTTTCAATTGAGGGCAGAAACTTCAGCACATCAGCAGCGGATCTTTTTTGGACTCAATGCCAAAGAAGCCACAGGTGAGAGCCACGAACCATGCTAGCGCAGCTGGGGGAAAGGGTGTGGCCTGGGATGTGGAAAAGCCAAGTGAGGGTCACCGCGAGGGCTTGGACTGGGACAACTATAGTGGTGTCTGTTCTCGAGGATGGCCTCCACAATTACTCTGGTTTCTCTTCAAAGCGTATAAGTCTTTCGCCTTTTACTAAAGACTTCCGTGGAGAGGAACACCTACGAGTTCAACCTATTTTTGGTAGGCTTGGCCATTTGGCTGAGCATTCTGAGTTTGTGAAAGACAAGAGCAGTCATTAGCACCTGGGCGATCCAAGCTACCCAGCGCCTCTGTTACGCCAGGTCAAAAGAGCCGCACCAAGACCTGCGGCGACTGCGCAACGAGTCCGTCTCCCGCAGCAAACTTTAAGGGTCATCGCTTCTCGGCCTTTTGGCTAAGATCAAGTGTAGTATCTGTTCTTATCAGTTTAATATCTGATACGTCCCCTATACGGGGACTATATATTAAATGGATTTTTAGCACTGGGAGCTGAAAGAGGGGCTTCACTCCACGCATCGACCCGGTATTGCAGCGCCTCCGGGAACGGTGCACCCATCTCCTGCCTTGTGGAAAAACAAACAACTCAGAACTTCCAGTTAAGTAAAAGTGAGGTTGCTTCTCTTGTTTTATACAGTATTTTGTGTTTTTGTCCAATCGGGGCCACAAACTGCAGCACAGCAGCAGGGGTCTTTTTTGGACTCGATGCCAATAGTCACCCAATAGTAAAACTCTCTAATTGTGTGCTAGTACAGATTCCAAACAACAGTGAACTAGGGTTACGTATTGTAAACCAGCTTCTATGAGTATAGGCGCAGCCCTCTAATGCTATCGCTATTGGGTAAACCCCACTGCACGTGTCCAGCACTGACAGAC
>NW_027262677.1:17500-24956 GCF_902827115.2 Pseudochaenichthys georgianus | reverse complement strand
GCACACTCACTGACAGCATCCTGACAGATATATTCCAAATAACAGCCTTTTTGTCAAAGCTTGAGTGTAGGACACCAAAGTACTTATTAAAGACAAATACCATATATACAAGTTGTCCAGAAACAGAACTCCCTCTCGTTCACAATAAACACCAATAATCCGACAACAACTGACAGGAAATGTAATGTAATGTAAGAGGGAAGACAGGTGATCAAACAGGAGGGAAACACAGAGACAGGAAGTAAGAACAGGGGGTGAACACTTCAAACATAAAACAGGGACACACAGTTAGGTCCCGACACTTTCCGGTCTTTGCAATCAAATAAAATGTACTTTATTAATCCCAAATTGGGAAATGTTTGCGTTGCAGCAGCATAAAGAAACAAGGCATTGCACATCAGTAGACATGTAAAGAGTAGAAATGAACCATTCTCAAATGTAAACATCTCCAAATAGAAATAAAACGGCATTAATTATGAGAGTTTTCGTCCCACCCATAAAACCAAGCTTTTCTGATCAAACGTCTTTTTATTGCGTTTCGACAATGCATAAACAGTGTTTGTCACTTAGAGATGGAAAGCTAAACATATGCACACACATGAGACAGTGGGCTGTACTGATTGTATGTACAGAGAGACAAAAGAATGACAAACAAACACAAACAATAACAACGACTTGAGTAATCCCCTACATTCAAAAAATACAAAACCAAGATTTTCAAAGAAATGGGGCGAAGCCTGCGAGCTGGTTCAGGCAGCCAACTCCAGAACCCCAGCTTCCACCCCAGCTTCCCCCCAGCTTCCACCCCAGCTTCCACCCCAGCTTCCACCCCATCTTCCACCCAGCTTCCACTCCAGCTTCCACCCCAACTCCAGAACCCCAGCTCCACCCCAGCTTCCACCCCATCTTCCACCCCAGCTCCACCCCATCTTCCACCCCAGCTTCCACCCCAGCTTCCACCCCATCTTCCACCCCAGCTTCCACCCCAGCTTCCACCCCAGCTTCCACCCCAGCTTCCACCCCAGCTTCCACCCCAGCTTCCACCCCATCTTCCACCCCAGCTTCCACCCCAGCTTCCACCCCATCTTCCACCCCAGCTCCACCCCAGCTTCCACCCCAGCTCCACCCCAGCTTCCACCCCATCTTCCACCCCAGCTTCCACCCCATCTTCCACCCCAGCTTCCACCCCAGCTTCCACCCCAGCTCCACCCCAGCTTCCACCCCATCTTCCACCCAGCTTCCACCCCATCTTCCACCCCAGCTTCCACCCCATCTTCCACCCCAGCTTCCACCCCAGCTTCCACCCCAGCTCCACCCAGCTTCCACCCCAGCTTCCACCCCAGCTTCCACCCCATCTTCCACCCCAGCTTCCACCCATCTTCCACCCAGCTTCCACCCCATCTTCCACCCCATCTTCCACCCCAGCTTCCACCCCATCTTCCACCCAGCTTCCACCCCATCTTCCACCCCATCTTCCACCCCAGCTTCCACCCCATCTTCCACCCCAGCTCCACCCCAGCTTCCACCCCAGCTTCCACCCCATCTTCCACCCAGCTTCCACCCCATCTTCCACCCCATCTTCCACTCCAGCTTCCACCCCAGCTTCCACCCCAGCTTCCACCCCAGCTTCCACCCCAGCTCCCACCCCAGCTCCACCCCAGCTCCCACCCCAGCTTCCACCCAGCTTCCACCCCAGCTTCCACCCCAGCTTCCACCCCAGCTCCCACCCCAGCTCCACCCCAGCTCCCACCCCAGCTTCCACCCCAGCTCCCACCCCAGCTCCACCCAGCTTCCACCCCAGCTTCCACCCCTTTCGGGGGGTAGTTATGTAATCATCACTCAATGTAAATCTGTGGAGTGATGAGGCCGAGCCTAGACGCCAAACTCAACTATGCTGCTTATAATAAACATATTAAGAAACACGTGAGTTGTCTGACTGAACTCCCACAGTGACGTCACCGGCACTCTGTTCTCATTGAAATCAAAGGCGCTCAGAGAAAGTCGCTCTGTGGACACGGGCCCTTCACCGGCACATTGATGCTTGAGGGGGAAAGTTCTGAGAGCTTTTTGATGTCTCGTGTGTTTACATAAGTTGGTGTAAGTCCCTCCGAGACACAAGAGAAAGACACGAGGCGTTAAAGCAGAACCATATTTCAGCCCTGGGTTATTTACACAGTTTCCTCCGACTCTGGGCTGAGGTGATAACAGGGAGAAATGATCCATGGAATACATCCTGTGCACCAAGACAGAAGCCGATGCTGTGCATACCGTAAGTGCAGAGGCCAAAGATAGATTTACTTGGAAGCTGCTGAAACATCATGTGCTTATCATCAGCTCTAAATCTGAGAAGGGATTTACTTTGTGTCCTTGTGGTTTCCCGTTATCACTCGTCTGCACCTGTTTCACATTTGTTGCAGCTTGTCGCAGTATCAGTGGCTTATTGTTGATGGCAGGTATGGGATGTATTGCCCTGGATGGAAACCTGAAGAGAGGTTAGGAGGAGTTAACTTGCAGAGGGTGTTATGTGTGTGTGTGGCTGTCTGTGTGTGGCTGTGTGTGTGTGGGTGTGTGTGTGTGTGTGTCTGTGTGTGTGTCTGTCTGTGTGTGGCTGTCTGTGTGTGTTATGTGTGTATGGCTATCTGTGTGTGTGTGGCTGTCTGTGTGTGGCTGTGTGTGTGTGTGTGTGTGTGTGTGTGTGTGTGTGTGTGTGTGTGTGTGTGTCTGTGTGTGTGTGTGGCTGTCTGTGTGTGGCTGTCTGTGTGTGGCTGTCTGTGTGTGGCTGTCTGTATGTGGCTGTCTGTGTGTGTGTGTGTGTGTGTGTGTGTGTGTGTGTGTGTGTGTGTGTGTGTGTGTGTGTGTGTGTGTGTGTGTGTGTGTGTGTGTGTGTGTGTGTGTGTGGCTGTCTGTGTGTGGCTGTCTGTGTGTGGCTGTCTGTATGTGGCTGTGTGTGTGTGTGTGTGTGTGTGTGTGTGTGTGTGTGTGTGTGTGTGTGTGTGTGTGTGTGTCTGTGTCTGTGTGTGTGTGTGGCTGTCTGTGTGTGGCTGTCTGTGTGTGTTATGTGTGTGTGTGTGTGGCTGTCTGTGTGTGGCTGTCCGTGTGTGGCAGTCTGTGTGTGGCAGTCTGTGTGTGGCTGTCTGTGTGTGGCTGTCTGTGTGTGGCTGTCTGTGTGTGGCAGTCTGTGTGTGGCTGTCTGTGTGTGGCTGTCTGTGTGTGGCAGTCTGTGTGTGGCTGTCTGTGTGTGGCAGTCTGTGTGTGGCTGTCTGTGTGTGTTATGTGTGTGTGGCTGTCTGTGTGTGGCTGTCTGTGTGTGGCTGTCTGTGTGTGGCAGTCTGTGTGTGGCTGTCTGTGTGTGGCTGTCTGTGTGTGTTATGTGTGTGTGGCTGTCTGTGTGTGGCTGTCTGTGTGTGGCTGTCTGTGTGTGGCTGTCTGTGTGTGGCTGTCTGTGTGTGGCAGTCTGTGTGTGGCAGTCTGTGTGTGGCTGTCTGTGTGTGGCTGTCTGTGTGTGGCTGTCTGTGTGTGGCTGTCTGTGTGTGTTATGTGTGTGTGGCTGTCTGTGTGTGGCTGTCTGTGTGTGGCTGTCTGTGTGTGGCTGTCTGTGTGTGGCAGTCTGTGTGTGGCAGTCTGTGTGTGGCTGTCTGTGTGTGGCTGTCTGTGTGTGGCTGTCTGTGTGTGGCTGTCTGTGTGTGTTATGTGTGTGTGGCTGTCTGTGTGTGGCTGTCTGTGTGTGTCTGTGTGTGGCTGTCTGTGTGTGGGTGTTATCTGTGTGTGGCTGTCTGTGTGTGGCTGTCTGTGTGTGGCTGTCTGTGTGTGTTATGTGTGTGTGGCTGTCTGTGTGTGGGTGTTATCTGTGTGTGGCTGTCTGTGTGTGGCTGTGTGTGGCTGTCTGTGTGTGTTATGTGTGTGTGGCTGTCTGTGTGTGGGTGTTATCTGTGTGTGGCTGTCTGTGTGTGGCTGTGTGTGGCTGTGTGTGTGTGGCAGTGTTAGCGCTGCTACTAAGGATTGTATATAAAATATTTATTAATCGGCCAAATATGTTCTGGATCAGTTTCTTTGAGTCCAAGGTGATGTCTTTCAATGCGTTGTTTCGTGAGTACAAACGGCACTAACCCAACGATGTTCACTTCTATATGATAATAAACAGGAAATGTCCATATTTGAGAGGCTGAAAACAGCTTTTCACATGAAATATGACTTAAAGAATTAGTTAATTACCTAAATAGTTGACGATTCCTTTTCAGTTGGTGTTGCAGCTCAATCAGGGCCAGAAGACAGAGCTCCAGGTCGCACCGGTACTGACTGGAAGTCAACAACGCAATGAGTGCTAATGTAAAACATGCTTCTACATAGTCAAAAGTGTACCTCTCTTTGATCATCATGACAAAGTCTTCTGCTGCAGGTGTCCTAGGAAGTGTGCAAGGCTGTACAGAATGTTTCGTTGTGGCTCAACCTTGGAATCACAAAGAAATGTTTCTATGAACTTGAGAAAGAAACGTCTGTAAATTCATTTGATTTGACAGTAATAAAAAACAGCATTGCTTTTCTCCTCTCAGCTTGATCAAGGCGCTTTGCAAAAACGCAGACCGCTCTGACAGCAGGGAACTAAATGCTTCACCTTCTATAAAAACAATTCCAAAAGCCCCCCGGGCATCTGCGAAGCGCTCCGAGAGGGGCTATAAAAAGGCACAGGTTGTTCAGGCGCCGCTGAAACCAGAGCCTGCGCTACAGATCCTACTAAGAGACTGAGTCAGCCATTAGGTAATCAACCACTCAATCCCCGGTATGTCACACACACACACACACACACACACACACACACACACACACACACACACACACACACACACACACACACACACACACACACACACACACACACACACCCTCCACACTGAGTACAGAAAGAGAGCATTACATCAGCGCAGGAATGATCAGGTCTCTCTGTCTGTGATTTCACACGTACTCAAATATTGGCTTCACAAAAGCTGCCGTCGATGCGGAGCTTCCTGTAAACGGGATCTGTCTGTTTTCATGAGCGACGATGTGAGGGAGGAACGTTGGAGCTTCTTCCTCCTGTCGGTGTCGGTTATGTTGCACCGACCTTGTGCTGCCAGTCACTCTCTGTGGCGCAGAGTTGCATCGTCACGGATACAAAGTACTGAACAGTTTACTTTACTTCTGGTAAATGTACTATGTCAATCTGTAATGTGTAATCTGTTGACAGTACATTCAATGAAAGCCTCCATGTTGCTATTTGTGTGTGTTCCGTTACACTGGATTGGTTAAAGCCTTTATTTGCCATGTGAATATGATGAAAAAACAACACTTCAAAATATATTGACTTTGAATCAAACATATTATAACATATTTGTGTTTCGTAGTGTGCTCTGTCGCAAGTCAAATGTCCCTGGTGGGACAATACAGGTGGGCGATGGTCTTTAGCGTGGCTGTGGTTTTTGATTTGAGTTTCTTTGCTTTTACTGGATTTAATTGAAATATGTTTTCTTGCATCAGAAACGCAAACGGCACGTTGACGAACATGTGATCCGCTCCAAACGAGGGATAAAACCTTCCCTGACGACGTCTGCTCTCAGCATGCGATGTTTTGTTGTTGTTGACGTGATTTCTCTCTGCTTCCTCTCAGCAGAAACAGAACATCGAGGCTTGTTCAAGAATCTGCTCGTCTTGTTTTGTCTCCGCTCCGCTTTACTGCTCTTCTGCTCGCTCCACCGCTGCACCGTAAAAACTGATATCCAGGAGAGTCTCTGGTGTGTGTGTGTGTGTGTGTGTGTGTGTGTGTGTGTGGACTTGATGCGAGTCTAATGGAGTCAAAACAGATATCTGAGAACGAGAGGGGGAACGTTTCCGTTTACTGGCTGCGTGCCTATCCTTCTCATGACAACAAATCCTAAACCTGGAAGCACACACACACACACACACACACACACACACACACACACACACACACACACACACACACACACACACACACACACACACACACACACACACACACACACACACACACACACACACACACACACACACACACACACACACACACACACACACACACACACACACACACACACACACACACACACACACACACACACACACACACACACACACACACACACACACACACACACACAGCACCTGTTCTCCCAAAGCAGCGATTTCTGGCCTCTGAATAAGCTTCTGTCAGCTGATATCACGGAGTTCGTCTCATGTTTTAATTTGGCTGCTTTTATATTTCAAATCCCAACTCATGTATATTCAATTCATTTCCCCGATCGAAACTGAACGGTTCGATGAATAATAACCAGACCCACATTCTGTGAAGCACAGCTGCACTTCTTGACACTAAATGCTAACATGCTAATATGCGCATAATTACCAGGCTAACATGTTGACTTTCAGCAGTTACAACGTCTACAATGTTTACCATCTTAGTTTAGCATGATAACTTGCTAGTATCTGCCATTAAACATTAATAATAATAATAATTAATCGAAAACCAGTCAGTATCTGGTGTGAGGGGTAGGGGTAGGGGTAGGGGTAGGGTAATGTTGTGAATCGAGTGGCCCATGGTGGTGGTGGGGTTGTGGTATGGGCAGGCGTATGTTATGGACGACGAACACAGGCCACTCGATTCACAACATTACCCTAACCCTACCCCTACCCCTCACACCAGATACTGACTGGTTTTCGGACCCCCCCCAATAAAGCAAAACTGCACGTTTCAGAGTGGCCTTTTATTGTGGCCAGCCTAAGGCACACCTGTGCAATAATCATGCTGTCTAATCAGCATCTTGATATGCCACACCTGTGAGGTGGGATGGATCATCTCGGCAAAGGAGAAGTGCTCACCATCACACATCTTTTCAGATTTGTGAACAATATTTGAGAGAAATGGTTATTTTGTGTAAATAGAAAATGTTTTAGATCTTTGAGTTCATCTCATGAGAAATGGGAGCAGAAACAAAAGTGTTGCGTTTATATGTTTGTTCAGTAGCTACATGTTGGCGTCTGATCAGAAAGAAGTCAACCAAACCCCGTCAGAGTAAAGATGGATTCGTCATGAAGTGTTCTCCATCTGGGCCGAACTGGAGGCCCTTTGTAATGGCGCTTCTTTAGACAGAAAGAGACTTCTAACAGACTTTGCCTCATTCCAGTGATCCCTCAGAGCCTGCAGGCACTGGCACAGGGGAGCATGGAGAGACCCTTCGTTCCTCTCATTATTACATCTCCCGTCATCTCTGTCTCCCTGTTCTTCAAGGCAAGGCAAGTGTATTTATACAGCACCTTTCAACACAAGGCAAGTGCTTTAAGAGCTTTAAGAGCATTAAGAAACATATTATAAAATGGCATTTTAATAAAACATGAATAACAAAGGAATACAAGTTACAGTGTGAGATGTGAACAGTTCAATTAAAAGAAAAGTCTTCAGTCTGGA
>NW_027262677.1:0-15000 GCF_902827115.2 Pseudochaenichthys georgianus | reverse complement strand
GGCCCTGATGTCTCTTGGGGGGGGGGGGGGGGGGGGCTTAGCATCCTGAGTGACAGCCCTCCCTCTGTCATGTTGCCTTCATGGATGTAAGGTAGCGCGAGGAATATAACTCAATACTTTCTATACACAACACTCCCGTGATTGGTGGGACACCAAACTGATACCAGCGTCAAAGTTCTGTTGAGCATCGTAGTTCAGAATAAGATCAGAATCAGAAAACCTTTATTAGTCCTTTAAAAAAAAGGTTATATGATAAAAAATATAATAAAATAAAAAGTTATACAATTTACAAAATACACTTCCTGTAACAGTTCAGAGGATTTAGCAGCCAGGTATATATTGCACAGTTTTTAACGGCATATATATATATATATATATATCCTGTAACAGTTCAGAGGATTTAGCAGCCAGGTATATATTGCACAGTTTTTAACGGCATATATATATATATATATATAGGGTCGGGTAAAGTGTTTTGCCCAAAATACCAAAATGCCTCATAGCCCTCTATTTCAGCTCTGATTTTGGCACATCTTGTAAATTAGTTAAATGTAGCTTTGTGTTTTTATTTAAGTCGCTGTTCATTGTTTTCTATATAAAGCAGATGTAATGATATCCTATGGACGCTGATGTGTGGATGTTGTGTCCTTTGATGACTTTGTCTTTTTCTATCTCACTGAACAAAGTGATGGATGTGAACTGCTTCAGCTGGTGAGGCTGGTTATGAATCAGAGGGAGGAGCTGCAGACAGGTGAGGGAAGGTGAAAGTATGAAGTCAGACTGCCAGACGCCATTTTACAGCTCGACAGCAGCAGGAGAACAACAGGGTGAGTGTTAACACCAGGATCTGCTTTCTAACACATTCATTATTTACTCTGTCAAACTGGATGTCAGAAAATAACTTAAAAATCTGCGTCCTAGAGTCCATGAGACTTCTGCAAGTGTTGTGAACTTTTATTATTTCCTGTTTCCTCACTCATCAGAGTTACATAACATGTGACAGCCCAGCGCAGACAAAATGGAGAGCGGCCTCCGACGGGACGCTGCCACCCTCGCCCTGGCCAGGAAGGCACAGAAGTATGACTGGCACATCCTGCACCACAATAACTCCCGCACCTCCAAGCAGACTCAAGTCCCGCCTCCCCTACAACAAAGCAGCTCAAGAGATGCTCGACTCCACCTCTGAGGACACCTCCAGAGATGCATGGTTGGCAGCAGCTTGGGAGCAGGAGTGGGTGTCAGCCGGGCCCTCCCGAATCCACCGTTACATCTGGGACCCGGGAGATGGCGCCATTGGAGGAGACGACCTACCGCGCCGGCAGTGGACCACTCTGAACCGTCTACGAACTGGGGTCGCTTTAAAACCTCGATGAAGACGTGGGGCTTGGCGGACAGTGCGGCATGCGAGTGCGGTGACCCTGAGCAGACCGCTGTCCATATAATCACCACCTGCCCCTGATACAGACCACCCTCGGAGGCCAGCCTCTTCCACCTAGGACCAGAGATGCGGGCGTGGCTACACGACACCGAGTCGAGCCTCTAACGTTACACGAAAGAGAGGAGAGCGGCCTGTCTGAAGTCTGACTGATTTCATGTATTTTAACCAAATTCATTATTAAGATGGGTTTGTGTGTGTGTGTGTGTGTGTGTGTGTGTGTGTGTGTGTGTGCGTGTATGTGTGTGTGTGTGTGTGTGTGTGTGCGTGTGTGTGTATGCGTGCGTGTGTGTGGTGTGTGTGTGTGTGTGGTTTAGCATTACTATACTTGTGGGGACCTACATCTGTTTACACAGTCACGTGTGGGGACTCGCCTCCCTTATGGGGACAAATTGGAGGTCCCCATAAGGGGGATCATTAATTTTAGGGTGAAGACTTGGTAAGGGTTAGGGTTAGGGTTAGGCATGTGTGTGTGTGTGTGTGTGTGTGTGTGTGTGTGTGTGTGTGTGTGTGTGTGTGTGTGTGTGTGTGTGTGTTACTGGTGTATCTCTCAGACTGGAGAAGATGAGGAAGAGGACAAACCTTCAGTCCAGTCTCCAGCTGTCTGTCTCTGAAGAGTGACGGGCCTACGGGGGAACCTCCAGACTTCAGTGATGAACCCGGACCCTCCGACACAAAGTAAGAGTTTCTCCTGTGACCTGAAGAGGATCCAGTTTTTATGTAATCTAATATATGAAACTGTTCTTTAATGATATCATGTGAGCAGTTTGTAAAGGACACAGGCAGCAGAGCAAGCTAACATCATCTAAGGATATTTCAATATGCAATTATATTATCATTGTCTCTGTGTGGTAGAATCTTCTTAAAAGAAAAAGAACTGTTGCAGTATGAGTTACTATTAGAAATACCAGTCGTCAAATAGGAGTCAGATAGTAGTGTGGAACATACATTAGCGAAATGCTGATTAAATATTTGGGCAATGGATAATGGGTCATGAATTATTGTATCAGCAGTTCTTATTTTATTAATAGAATGTTTACCTGATTTATTTAAAATAGATTTAATTTTAGTCCAAAATTGCTTGGGATTCTTAAAGTCCGATGTGAGAGATTCTTTAGAGTAGTTCGATTTAGCATTTCGGGTTTTGGTTTTACTCAGATTTCGGAGATGCCTGTATACTTCCCAATCGGCTATAGTTCTTGAATGACGATGTATCGACCATGCTTTATCCCTTTCCCTAAAGAGACTGATGAGTTCAGAATTGATCCAAGGGAGATGTTGACCTTTGACCTTAACCGTTCTCACAGGTGCATGTTTGTTCATGACATCAGTGAGCTCTTTATGCAGAAAATCCCAAGCATCTTGTACAAAAGGTATTAGTTGAAATCTGTCCCAATTAAGTGCAACAACATCATTAATAAATAAATCAACATTCCATTTTTTATATTGTCTGATTTTGACTAGTTTTGGAGGTAGTTTAATTAATTTGATTTTCCATACGCAATAAACAATTGAATGATCGCTGAAGCAATCCGACATGACACCAGCTTTTAAGTCAGGGTGTGACACCAGTATCCAGTCACGCAGAGAGTGATACGAGTTGGCTCATTAATTAGCTGTTTAACATTTAGACTACTGGAAAGTTTTTCCTCTCTATCAGATGATTTATCCAACCAATGTTTGTTGAAATCACCAAGCAAGATTATTTCATGTCCGCAATGGAGTTGATAGAGTCAATTATGTGGTTAAAAGACTCTGCAGGTGAAGAAGGTGGCCGACAGATGCCACCATTTATTTTCATGAAAAATTATTTTAAGAGAAATGCATTCAAAATGTAGGCTCTATAGAAGTAGCAATTAGCTCAGTCACAAGGTCAGAGGAAACATAAATAGCCACACCTCCACCCCTGCTGCATCTATCAGATCTGTAAAGCAAATAATTTGTGATTTGTAGTTCACTATTGGAAATGTTACTATTAACGCTCGGGTGCAGCACACAAGTTTAGGAGCAACTAACTGTACGGCAAAGTTCTCATTTCAAGAACAAATACAACGGGGTGGGTAAGTTTGAGAAACCGGCTCGAGATCGCTAGAATTTGAAAATACACAACCGGAGAAAATCTGCCACTTCCTTACAGAGCCCCTCCCCCAACACACACGAACGCGCACATGACCAATGAGGGCACGAGATAAAAGTGTGCCCCGATGGAAGGCTGACAGGCAGGTAGGCCATCCAATCGATCGGTTGTACTTTTTACAGTATTACGGCTTCTACAGATGACATTTTTTATGGATTTGTTGTCAAAGCACTTCAGATATTCATTGCTATCGGGATGTTCAGAGCATTCCATGGAATATAACAAAAAGTGTATCTCGAGCCGGTTTCTGAAACTTACCTACCCCACCTTTAAGCCAAGTTTCAGAGAGTGTGATGATTTTAGGTTTATGTAGAACAACCCGAAGTAAATCAATGTTGGGAAATAGACTCCTGATATTCAAATGAATGATTTGTATACCCTTTAATTCATCCAGTCTGGAAATAATAGCAAATAATGTTCCTGTCACTTGTTACGCATACATGCGATTCATGATTGTAAAGGTTGCTAGATTCAACCATTAATGTAAAACAGACAAAACATTCAAACACAAAATGAAAAATACAGAAAAACACAAAACAACCTTTAAGAAGGCCCAGCAGCCCTGGGCACCAAATCCCAGAGCATTACCATGAGTAAACTTAAACATAATAACTGATTACACAGAGTTCAGTCTGCATTACGAAGAGGATAAAGAAGTCGTAGCTCAAAGAAATTCATCCCAACGAACACAAACATTATTTAACGATAACAGCCACTCGGGGCAGTATGGCAGTAGTAGTGGGCTCTAACGTGCCACAGAAGAAGTTGATGTCAACGTCGCTGTAAAATGTAAACAAACAACACAACTGAAAGAGCCAGGCGGGTGCCCACCTGTTACATTAAGTGATAATAAACACAAAAGAGAGTGTCAACAACATCTCAGCAGACAGGTCACGTGAACAGGTCTCTGTTCTTAGAGAAGATGAGAAAAATAAAAAACAAGAGAAGAGAGGAAACCGAGGAGAAGGTCACTTAGCCGCACCGTCGAAGTGGATCAACATGCTACCATTAGCAGCAGCCTCATCTCTGGGGTGTTCGTCACCCAGGAGAGTTTGAGGTGGACATGAAGACTGCCTCCGCGTCTTTGTGGGTAGAGAAGCCAACGTAATCAACATCCATTAAGTTGTAAATGTTCTTTTATTCATACTTTCATTTGTAGGAACTAAAGTAAGAACTGCAGAGATACATGTTGACTGATTCTTAAAGGAACTGTGATAGATGTTAGTTGTTCAAACTAAAGTGAATCTCAGGTCAGCGAGGGGTCTCTGCTGGCTCCGCAGCAGGTGTTTCTCTCTCTGGGGAACAGATCCGTGATGATACCCACTGACTGCAGGCTCTTCCATTCTTCCATCAACTAGAGAAGGCCAGCTGGAAACGCAAAGCCACACTTTAGCAATCAACTCTCTAACTCAGTGGTTCTCAAACTGTTTTCACTCACGTACCCCCTTTGAAAAAAGAATTCAGCCACGTGCCCCCTGATCAGCGCAAACACAATGGTTAGGGGAGAAATGCCTATATAAAGAGGTAAAGCACCATCAGTGTCTGATTTATTAAAACATCAACATTGTAACTGAGAAACACTTAAATGCTACATTTCAAATGTTTACAATCCATCACGAAATTCATGGCAAACCAATTTTAACATCTTGCAATAACACTGAGACGACATTAGTTGCATGGAACTGATCTTTTTAATAAGATGTACTTAATGTAGTGAAACATGGGCTCGAGCTTCTCTGAGGAGCTTTGTCATTCTGACAGCGAGGCTAACTGCAGTTATTACACTTCACGTTTTGAGATATGTGTAACTCTGTTCATATAAAACCCACACTGCTCAAACTTCCTTACTTTTCCTAAAATTGGTATATCTATTTATTTATGTTGGGGCGTGTGGAATGAAGAGAAAAAAATATATGAGCATTTTATGAGCATGGGATTTTGACCCCTCATATAAACATATGCATAATGCTATACTTTGCGGCCACACGCCGTTGCCAAGCAACGCTTATTGTTTAGGTGTCCTTTGATAAGCAGGCAGTCACATCATTAGCTAGAACTAGCTAGATCTGATAGATTTAGACATAAACGCGAGTGAAGTCTAACCGGACGCGAGAGAGAGATCAGAGATCAGATCAGATCATGGGGGGGGTTGGCAGGGAAACGGGGTTCAGGGGGAGCGGCTGCACCCGTAGGATAGAAAAGGGCGATGTGACGTCTGACTCAGAGGTCGCCCGGCTGTGGAGAAGAACGTGTTGCCCACATTCTGTTACTGAGTTTAGGCTAGTTAGCTAGCAGGTTTATTGTTTTGGGTGCAGTCACTTTTGGCTCCACTTGCTGTTCAAATAAATGTTGAAAGAAAAAGTAAATCTGTTTACAGTTCTGTTTCATATGGGTGTTGAGAAGAAGAAGAATGTAGAAGAATTGGGAGGGATGAAACCCTCTTTAATGGTCACACATGCAGAGCGCACAGCACACAGTGAGATGTGTTCTCTGCTTTTAACCCATGCTAGTACCAGGAGCAGTGGGCAGCTAGTGGGCAGCGCCCGCGGAGCAATGGGAGTGAGGGGGGAAGGGGGATGTCCGGTGCCTTGCTCAAGGGCACCACGGCAGGGCAGGAGGTGAACTGGGACCTCTCCAAGTAGAAGTCCACACTCCAAATGTAGGTCTGGCCGGGGACTTGAACCGGCGACCCTACGGCTCGCAGTCCAAGCCCCCACTGACTGCCATAGATTTAGTCCCTAATGTTGCTCTCAAAGTGCACCAGATTGATGCATTTAACTAGAGGAGGTGAGGTCCACCTAGTGCACCAGATTGATGCATTTAACTAGAGGAGGTGAGGTCCACCTAGTGCACCAGATTGATGCATTTAACTAGAGGAGGTGAGGTCCACCTAGTGCACCAGATTGATGCATTTAACTAGAGGAGGTGAGGTCCACCTAGTGCACCAGATTGATGCATTTAACTAGAGGAGGTGAGGTCCACCTAGTGCACCAGATTGATGCATTTAACTAGAGGAGGTGAGGTCCACCTAGTGCACCAGATTGATGCATTTAACTAGAGGAGGTGAGGTCCACCTAGTGCACCAGATTGATGCATTTAACTAGAGGAGGTGAGGTCCACCTAGTGCACCAGATTGATGCATTTAACTAGAGGAGGTGAGGTCCACCTAGTGCACCAGATTGATGCATTTAACTAGAGGAGGTGAGGTCCACCACCTGCCCACACCCCCTGTCAAATGGTCTCACCCACATTGAGGATGCTTCCTACGCCCATGTTTTATTCCATGCGTCAAGTCAGGCAAATTGGGTCCAAATGTTATTGCATCAAAGATCTGTTAACATTAAAATCACTAAATATATGCTGTAACTATTTTGCTCTAGGCAACTCAAGGGCTGCTCAGGTAATGTGATGACTATATGAATAATGATCCAAAATAACATCAAATGCATTCACATAGGGTTTTTGTTAAGTTACATACTTTCGTCACCGGCCGGCCGATACATAACACGCATTAAGTGGGCCTGTCTGTCAATTAATCCCCGGGCCACTTTTTCCCCCCAGTCCGCCCCTGTGGGGGGGGGCTGTGGGTCAGTAGGCATCTGACCCCCTCCCCGGACGTGATGCGCTTTCGCTGTTCCCGGGCCCTCTGAGGGTCCCGGGATGGACGAGGTGCGCGCTGGGCCGGAGGGGGGCAGTCCTCCATACTTTAGTCCACACATACTCTGCACGAGGTCAGTGTTTGAGTGTGGGGGCATGGGCACTGGCGTTCTCCTGTGATCCTTAGGGACTCGGGGAGGCAGGTGTACAGTGAGCCCATACAGGGCTGGGGGTTCTTCCCACCCGTGTATGGGCGGAGGGGGGGGGGGGGGCCCAGCCCTGTTTTTTGAGCACACTTTCTGTGAGGTACGCGCAGCAGAGTGTGCTCTGTCAGCCGCAGCCCAGACTTTTCCACAGTCACAACCGGGTTAAAGGAGAATGTGGGGCAGCAGCTGCTGACCAGAAAGCCGGTCAGGGGCAGTAGGGTGGAATGTTGTTGTTGGACGACAGTGCGCATATACATCAGGGCTCCACCCACTGTACCCATAGGGTCCAGTAGAGGGCTCTGCCTGTGCTACTACGACAAGGGTTACAATACGTAACCCAACGTTATTGCTCAGTGTTTTTCTGGTGTTCCAGACAAATCTGCAAGCTCAGGTTTGATTTGTTCTCAGTGTATTCATCACGGGGCGAGTTTGAGACGTAAAGAGGAGCGTGGAGGCATTTTGGAAGATAAAGAAGAAGGCTGCAGCTGATGAGAGACTTCCTGTTGGCTCTCCTCAATATTAAATGAACAATCAATTGAATTTAAAGCTTTTCTTGAGAAGAAAGACGTGTTGCACATACACCTGCTGCTACCTCCCACCCACCCCGGCACCAGAGAGGAGACTCCATCGACCCCAGACACCCCAACCCACTCTTCTTCAGGTTAGCTCCGAGCCCCGCCTTTACCTGCCCCATCTCTGCCCCCCATCTCACCTTGAACGATGTAGTCATCCGGATATCTGCATACTGAGAGTGGGACGCAGGACCCGGGCAATGAGCTGCTGGAAGGGGGTCCACTGGACTGGAGGGGCGCTTGGATCTGGTGATGCCTTGCTCTTCCTGAAAGGGGAGGACACCTATCTGCCATAGTTCTTCCACCTGACGACTGAGCTCGGCATCGGGGTTCCAGTTGGGGTGAAGAGACTCCGGGGGGCATCCGATGGCTCCTGAATATGGGGGGGCCCTTGGATTGTCCAACATAATGATAATAATAAGAATAATGCATTTTATTTGTAAGGAACCTTTCATTGCTAAAAGTAATCTCAAGTTTAATAAAAGGCTTTTTAAAAAAAAGAAATGTCTTTAGGCCCGAGTGGTGCGGGTCGCAAACAATGGAAGTGGTTCGACTTGTTGGACCAGATTTACGGCCATAGACCGGCCAACGTTGGGAGGGAGGGAGGCCTGGACTCTGCAACGGCTTTACTGGAGTCCCTGCAAGGTACGCTCACTTCTAACAAAGAAGTCTATTTTATCCTTACATTAATGTTCGACAACCCATGCTTTTATGGAGCCCCGAAGAGCTACATAGCTAGCCTAGGCAGATAGCCTTAGCTAGAGCTATTGTTTGCTAACACCATATGTGCCATTGTTTACGTTCAGTTTTTCTTTTCTATAGTTGTTGTTGCTATTTAGTATTGTGCTGCAGTAGTTTGTGGAATTAACAAGTCATGTTGCTGTTCTAGATGATTACATTGGGACTCGTGAGGAGGAACATTCCCGAACAACGGGTGATGGCAGTGTTCCGTCCACATCGTCATCGAATCCAGAACGGACCCCAGCCGAAGAATCGACACCGACTCAACCACCAACACCGAGTGCCATCACGACACACGCGTGTGGTTCTAGGTAAGAAATAGAAAAGGCAAAACGACTGGAATTGTGTTTTGTTTTTTTAAACCGTGGATCATCCATCGTCAGTAATTAAAATAAGCTATACCACTGTGTGGAAATGCTCTGTTACAAGTAAAGTCTTAGCTAGTAAGCAGCTAGTACAGTTGTGTGTGACATCCTATCATATACATATATTTATATTCATTATCAACAGGCTGGACATAATGTAATTCACTTTCACAATCATTGTAAACATCTAGGGCCAGAACTTTCTTTAGTTCACCTTACTGTTGTTCTGTTTATACATGTTATTCTTATATCCTTGTGTGACCTGTACCTGTCCTGTGTTTTTTCCTTATTGCTAATTATTATCTTATTGTCACCCAGGCAAGAGGAAACGATGAGGTGAGGATCGGGCCCAGCAGGAACGGCACCATGACTGGGCAGCCGACGTGGCCCGTCTCCTCCCTGATACTTCAAAAAACCTTAATAGTTATTGTACATATTATATATTTTGTATCTAGTTAATTTTTAAATGCAACTTTTGTACTTCCTTGTTTATTCATTTTCTTTAAAATGTTCATTTTATTTATTTTTACAATGCCATGTATATTTATGCTGGCTGCAAAACAGTTTTACATTTTTTATTTGTATTGTTTAATGGCATGCCTTTTTGATACAACATTTTTTTTGTATTTTTATACTGCCATCAATAAAGTACTTCTTTGACTTATCTTATCTCTTGTTGATAATGAATTGCACCCAACAGAAAAAAATCAGATTCACATCATCTTGATTTAGAGAAGATATAAACATACATGAATTTATAAAGCAATAACAAACACCATCAGTTAGGAAAAAGCCCCTTACTTTTAAGAGATTTAAGGCAAGTTTATTTATATAGCAGTTTTCAACGCAAGGCAATTCAAAGTGCTTTACAAAAAAAAAAAATGAAAGACATTAAGCATTAAAAAAGAAAAGCTAATAAAATAAACATTAAGGAAAAATACATGGATAAAAGTTACAGTGCAGTTTAAGATATGAATAGTTCAATTAAACATTACATGGATAAAAGCAATACATTGAGTTTGCTAGCTTGAGGTCCTCCTTTAAAACATTATTACATGTTTATTTTGTAATAGTATTAAGAATACATGATAAATATATAATACATGTAGACATTTCTCAATTGTATTACCCTCGTTCTACTACTCAAACACATTCCTTATATATTTCAAAGACGAGAACAAAAGAAACCTATAACCCATTCAAGCAAGCTTTTAACATTGAGGTTATATTTTAATATATTATTTTATATAGTGGATACTTCAGCCTCCATCCATGTTTACAATTGTCCACACTATTTTACACTTGCATTTATGAATATAGTTGTGCTGTGTTTTACACTTTAGTATTTATGTTTATAGTTAGCTTTGATATTCGCTTAATTTATTAGAAAGATTTCCTTTTCATGATCTGATATTTCCTCAAATGTTCTGCTGCCGGTGCATTCCACCCATCATCATAGTCCTCTCCGTGACTCTCGCAGACGTTATGCAGAGCACAGCATGTCAGCACCATGGAGCCAAGAAACAAGTAAACGATCGCTTCCACATCCTCCATTGTTGTGTGTGTTTTGTGTCGGATTGAAGATGACGCCCCTGCAGTTTTACTCAGCGTCGCTCCGCCCAAAAAGCCCGCCAAAAGGCCGATCGCCCCGCCTACACTGCGTTGCTACCCCAGGTCCTAAACTGTAATGGAAATGCGCCACGGCCTCGGACGGCCAGCGAGGCAGCCCGAGGCCTGAGCGAGGACGCGTAGGGACGCTGAAACGGGGCGACCCCGCTGCAGTGGAAATGCGCCATTAGTAGGAGAGGCTGCACCTTGGGAAAGAGGGAAGGGGAAGGCCTCGCAGGCGGAGATAGTGTTCCTTGAGTTCATCCACAGGATAACTCGAGAACAGTGAAAGTCTGGCAGAGGTGAATGTGTCTTTGAGGAGGAATGTTTTCTTGGGATTGAAAGAGGGTGATATCTCAAAGGTCACTGAGGCTCCATTTCAGAATAATATATATATATGTTTTATAATGATTGATCATGAAAGTGTTCTCAATGCTGGTGAAGGTGCAGCTAGTCTGAATGGCTTTGTAGACTGCAGGGTAGCTGGTGGATTTACTCCAGGTGGAACTAAAGTCTGATTTAAACCTTGATTAGATTTCACATCATTCATCCACATCTGAGAAGTAACTAAAGGTATTAAATACATGTAGTGGAGGAAAAGTACACCATGTACCTCTGAACTGTAGTGGAGTATAAGAAGTACACAGTTGCATAAAAAGAAAACTAAGCTTCATCTCGAAGCCCAATGGCCTTGGAAGAGCTTCTGAGGAAAGGAAAGACATCTGCAGACTTGGGAGGGACAGCTAACGGACAAACTCAAGGAACTGAAAGACCCTCCCTGATCGGCCGTGTGCTGTTCAGCCTTACCTTGAATGACTCAGTGCAGTGTTCTGTGCAGGTTTTCTGTTTGCTTTTTCCACTCAAGGAGCTCAAAGACTGATTGAAAGTTGATTTGATTTGCATAATTTCTGATTCAATGTGAAGGAAAATTCACCTTTGAGTTGATACAGTATATGTGTGCATATAATGCCCCCTTTGGCCTAACCTGGAGAGCCTTATGTTCACTGAATGTTAATAAAGAATGTATTGAAAGTTATTTGGCGGATTGTTGTATATCGGCTCAGCCAGGTAATATGGGATGCCCAGTCTACTTTCAGATGGTTTTCTTTTTCTTTAATTTGTCATCCTCGTGTAGAATGCTATCACGAAACACACATCTGGTTGTTCATAGCATAAAGGACATCTGATTTAATGTGAGGTATGGAAATATTCATTTGAGTATAAGTATGTGTATATAAATATGTAATTTACAACAGCTGTAAGATGCTTGAAAAGCTTGATATGCACCTTGAAAAAGTGCTTGAATTTGACTTTGGAAAAGGTGTAAGAACCCTGACTTTAGTTAATGTTTGTTCTAATACATTGGTTTCAATGGATTAAACCCAAAGTGGCAGAAACAAGAAAACGTCTCATATTTTCACATAATGTGTTCATATACTAACATTCATTGGCAAGAACTGACCTTGTCTTGTGAGAACTGAATGTAGAAGTATTTATAAAGTTGGGTTTTTAACCTGTTAGTCAGTACTTCTACTCCCCCCCTACATGGGTTCAACTTGTAAGAAGTAGAAAGTACAGGTATTTGGGTTCAACATGTAAGAAGTAGAAAGTACAGGTATTTGGGTTCAACATGTAAGAAGTAGAAAGTACAGGTATTAGAGTTTAACATGTAAGAAGTAGAAAGTACAGGTGTTTGGGTTCAACATGTAAGAAGTAGAAAGTACAGGTATTTGAGTTCAACATGTAAGAAGTAGAAAGTACAGGTATTTGTGTTCAACATGTAAGAAGTAGAAAGTACAGGTATTTGGGTTCAACATGTAAGAAGTAGAAAGTACAGGTATTTGGGTTCAACATGTAAGAAGTAGAAAGTACAGGTATTAGAGTTCAACATGTAAGAAGTAGAAAGTACAGGTATTTGGGTTCAACATGTAAGAAGTAGAAAGTACAGGTATTTGGGTTCAACATGTAAGAAGTAGAAAGTACAGGTATTTGAGTTCAACATGTAAGAAGTAGAAAGTACAGGTATTTGGGTTCAACATGTAAGAAGTAGAAAGTACAGGTATTTGAGTTCAACATGTAAGAAGTAGAAAGTACAGGTATTTGGGTTCAACATGTAAGAAGTAGAAAGTACAGGTATTTGTGTTCAACATGTAAGAAGTAGAAAGTACAGGTATTTGAGTTCAACATGTAAGAAGTAGAAAGTACAGGTATTAGAGTTCAACATGTAAGAAGTAGAAAGTACAGGTATTAGAGTTCAACATGTAAGAAGTAGAAAGTACAGGTATTAGAGTTCAACATGTAAGAAGTAGAAAGTACAGGTATTTGGGTTCAACATGTAAGAAGTAGAAAGTACAGGTATTTGTGTTCAACATGTAAGAAGTAGAAAGTACAGGTATTTGGGTTCAACATGTAAGAAGTAGAAAGTACAGGTATTTGAGTTCAACATGTAAGAAGTAGAAAGTACAGGTATTTGTGTTCAACATGTAAGAAGTAGAAAGTACAGGTATTAGAGTTCAACATGTAAGAAGTAGAAAGTACAGGTATTTGGGTTCAAAATGTAAGAAGTAGAAAGTACAGGTATTTGGGTTCAACATGTAAAAAGTAGAAAGTACAGGTATTTGAGTTCAACATGTAAGAAGTAGAAAGTACAGGTATTTGGGTTCAACATGTGAGAAGTAGAAAGTACAGGTATTTGTGTTCAACATGTAAAAAGTAGAAAGTACAGGTATTTGTGTTCAACATGTAAGAAGTAGAAAGTACAGGTATTTGTGTTCAACATGTAAGAACGAAGTAGTAAGTACAGGTATTTGTGTTCAAAATGTGAGAAGTAGAAAGTACAGGTATTTGTGTTCAACATGTAAGAAGTAGAAAGTACAGGTATTTGAGTTCAACATGTAAGAAGTAGAAAGTACAGGTATTTGTGTTCAACATGTAAGAAGTAGAAAGTACAGGTATTTGAGTTCAACATGTAAGAAGTAGAAAGTACAGGTATTTGTGTTCATGTAAGAAGTAGAAAGTACAGGTATTTGGGTTCAACATGTAAGAAGTAGAAAGTACAGGTATTTGTGTTCAACATGTAAGAAGTAGAAAGTACAGGTATTTGTGTTCAACATGTAAGAAGTAGAAAGTACAGGTATTTGTGTTCAACATGTAAGAAGTAGAAAGTACAGGTATTTGTGTTCAACATGTAAGAAGTAGAAAGTACAGGTATTTGAGTTCAACATGTAAGAAGTAGAAAGTACAGGTATTTGTGTTCAACATGTAAGAAGTAGAAAGTACAGGTATTTGTGTTCATGTAAGAAGTAGAAAGTACAGGTATTTGAGTTCAACATGTAAGAAGTAGAAAGTACAGGTATTTGAGTTCAACATGTAAGAAGTAGAAAGTACAGGTATTTGGGTTCAAAATGTAAGAAGTAGAAAGTACAGGTATTAGAGTTCAACATGTAAGAAGTAGAAAGTACAGGTATTTGGGTTCAAAATGTAAGAACGAAGTAGTAAGTACAGGTATTTGTGTTCAAAATGTGAGAAGTAGAAAGTACAGGTATTTGGGTTCAAAATGTAAGAAGTAGAAAGTACAGGTATTTGTGTTCAACATGTAAGAAGTAGAAAGTACAGGTATTTGAGTTCAACATGTAAGAAGTAGAAAGTACAGGTATTTGGGTTCAAAATGTAAGAAGTAGAAAGTCCAGGTATTTGAGTTCAACATGTAAGAAGTAGAACGTACAGGTATTTGGGTTCAACATGTAAGAAGTAGAAAGTACAGGTATTTGAGTTCAACATGTAAGAAGTAGAAAGTCCAGGTATTTGAGTTCAACATGTGAGAAGTAGAAAGTACAGGTATTTGGGTTCAACATGTAAGAAGTAGAAAGTACAGGTATTTGAGTTCAACATGTAAGAAGTAGAAAGTACAGGTATTTGAGTTCAACATGTGAGAAGTAGAAAGTACAGGTATTTGGGTTCAACATGTAAGAAGTAGAAAGTACAGGTATTTGAGTTCAACATGTAAGAAGTAGAAAGTACAGGTATTTGTGTTCAAAATGTAAGAAGTAGAAAGTACAGGTATTTGTGTTCAAAATGTGAGAAGTAGAAAGTACAGGTATTTGTGTTCAAAATGTGAGAAGTAGAAAGTACAGGTATTTGTGTTCAACATGTAAGAAGTAGAAAGTACAGGTATTTGTGTTCAAAATGTAAGAAGTAGAAAGTACAGGTATTTGTGTTCAACATGTAAGAAGTAGAAAGCACAGGTATTTGAGTTCAACATGTAAGAAGTAGAAAGTACAGGTATTTGTGTTCAAAATGTAAGAAGTAGAAAGTACAGGTATTTGTGTTCAACATGTAA
>NW_027262676.1:0-24937 GCF_902827115.2 Pseudochaenichthys georgianus | reverse complement strand
CAATGTTTACTTCAGATTAGCTCCACGTCAGAAATGAGCATGCTTGATGTCTCTCTCCATAGAGGCAGCCTCTCACACATCCTGTCATGTTCACAGCTACAGTTGATACCTCTGTTAGCATGCTACTCTCATGTTGGAGGAGGACACTCAGGAGTTCCCCAACAAGGAGGTCTCATTGACTGATGTTAGCGTACTTTTATTACAGTGTTAAAACCGATCATTCAAGTAAAAACAGGCACTTAAGTAAATGTTTTTAAATGTAATTCACAAAATACAAGGTATTGAAAGGAACAGTACTCATGTGATACTTTATTATAAATATGATTTAATATAGATTTATTATATTGTTGCATGAAGTAGGATTGTACTGTGGTTGACAAACAAAGTTTTTTGTTGAAGCAAAACTATAATACAATATTCCGAAACAATGAATATACAAAAAGTAAGTACAAGAATGATATGAAAATGACTATGAAGAATAAAATAGGTGCGATACCAGATTTTAAATGGTAAACTTCCCTGAATGTGAAATATGATTGTTTGTTTGGTCAGTGTCTTACTTCAGTGAGTCTGTCCTTGTCCCACAGAGAGCCGATGATAAACGCCACCAGCCGGCCCTCCTCGATCCATCCCATCGACAGCTCGGGACACAGAGACAGGAAGTGACGCACCTCATCCAGGTGGAGCGGACACTCACCGGACACCGAGATAAAGGCTGAGAGAGAGGGAGAGAGAGAGAGAGGGAGAGAGAGAGAGAGAGAGAGAGGGAGAGAGAGCGAGAGAGAGAGGGAGAGGGAGAGAGAGAACCGCGCGTAAATAAACGGCACAGCTTTTACGCACGCTAAATTGTCCATTAAACATGGTCATAAATGTCATGGAAACATGTTTAACATATTTAAATACAAAAGGGAAACAAGAACGTCGATGACACACAAGTTGCGGGCAGCTATTGTCTGAGATCGCAGGATGTGGTCTTATTAGATGTGCCAAGAGTGAGGACTGTCTTAGGGAAGACGGCTGTTATGTGCGCAGCTCCACTTGCTTGGAACAGCCTACAGTCCAAATTGAAATTGAGCAATTTTATTTCTCTGAATGTTTGAAGGCACGTCTGCACGAGATGCTTTCTGACACTATGGGTGTTTGTAAGTGTTGGTGAATATGTAAATATGATGTCCTCTATTGTTTGCTTTTATGTTGTTTTTATGTTTCATGTGGAACTAAATTGATGCAGGTCTCCCTTGTAAAAGAGATCCATGATCTCAAGGGACCTGTCTAAATAAAGGTTTGAAATTAAATGAAATGACACTCAAATTTTTTTCCAATAAGGTGTCTTGGAAAAAAAGTAATAGGAATTTAAACAAGTCCTAGTGTCCTAGTGTCCTAGTGTGTAAAAAAACAGCAAGAGTCGTGGTTGTATTGTGTCCAAATAAATATATGAAAAAGTAAAATAGTATCTTTGGAAAATAGTTGTTCAGATGAAAAAATCACGAGTAAAAATGACTGACTGAAAAACAATTGGCACGACTTTTACGCACGAACTTTTACGCACGCTGAAAGCGGCCAAAGCTACACATTAAACATCGTGTTTGTTGCCATGGAAACATATGTATATTAACAAGGTAAACAATATGTGACCATAATGTGCAACATGTCACGTGTTTGGTTTCGTTTCTTATCGAAATCTATCGCTAATTCTGGCCACTTACTTTCTACGAAAAATGTAAAAAACAAATGTGTTTAAAATGTTTAAAAAGTCATATCGCTTCTCTAATGTCTATAATGTAAATACATATCAAGGTCTAGCATGAAAGGACCCACACGTCCCCTCTGTGGGGCGAAGAGGTGTTCTGAGGCTGAAAACTAGTGGCACGAGTTTGACGCGCAAATCCCCAGTAAACATTCCACATGTCGTGTCCAACACACTAAAGCTTATTTAGTAGAACAGCTGACTAGTGTAAATACAAAGCGGACTCGGGTATGTTGGTGCCCCACTTGGCTTCTCGCTCACTCGCTCACTGCTTCCTTCCCCTTCACAGCGGACTTCTGCCTCGCCGTAACCCGCACAGATCCACTCACCTTCTCTCTCGATCTCAAACACGCTGATGGCGTCCTGCGCGTTCAGAGGCCGCACCTCGCTGGCGGGAAGCGTGTGTCTCCTCTGGAACCCGGGGGACACGGAAGGCTGCATCGGTGTGGTGAAAAGGCTAGGAGCTAACTACGGACATCACAGGATCAGTCTCTCCTCGTCCTCTTGTCTTTCTGCTCTCCTTCCCTCCTTCCCTCCTGTCAGACCCTGAGAGGAGAGCGGGGGGGGGGGGGGGGGGGGTATGGGAACTCCTCCTCTGCCCCGGCTCATCTGCTTCTCAGGACGCGTTTTCATTTACTCCACACGGCAGTTATTTTAAAACAAGACGTGGACATTATACTGCTTTTTTAATTAGCACATGGTGGAAAGGAGCAGCGAGAAGAACATCTTATTGTACCTAACCCTTCTCTATATATATATATATATATATATATAATATAATATATATGTATTGTCATCATACAAAGTACAACGACATTTCTGTGGCAGCTCTCCCTGCAGTAGAACAGACACACACAGATAACTTAATGAGAGTTAAGGCGGAGGGTTAGGGTGACATGAGGTACGTCAGGGTGCATATTTACACTTAAGTCTGAACGCCTTAGTGTGCGCGAGGACTGCAGGCCTGCGTGCTTCTGAGTGCTCACAGAGGGTGCAGGTCAGACGGCCCACAGCTCTGCAGTTACCGCTTTTTATCATATATATGTACTGTGCATTAACCCCTCAACCTCCGGTATTACTTTACACATTTTCAATTCTGTTTTATTATATAGATCAGTGTTTCTCAAACTTTTTCATACCAAGACACTTAACCAATAAAAAAACACTCGCGGACCACCTAACTCCACACATATCCAAAAACACATCGTTTTTTACAAATCGCCTGATAATGGTACAAACAAGTGGCCACATGTGTGATGAAGGTACTTATTTGGGCTATATCTTGCAATCGAAAGTGAAACTTAAGCTCTCTCCATTGCGGAGATATTCCCGCGAGAGTGCGGAAAACTTAAATAAATTTATTTATTTCAAATGTGAAATGTTACTAATATACTCACGGACCACTAGGGGGCGCTCACGGACCACCAGTGGTCCGCGGACCACACTTTGAGAAGCACTGATATAGATTATAGATTATTTAACTCCTATTCGATTGGATCTTCTTCTCCTCCTCCTCCTCCTCCTCCTCCTCCTCCTGCTGCTCTTCCTCCTCCTCCTCCTCCTCCTCCTCCTCCTCCTCCTCCTGAACTCAATGACCTGCCGCTGCTCAGCGGACAGGCGACGCATTATAAATCACCACTGTGTGTTTACAGAGTGTGTCCAATTGGACAATGGCCCTTTCTCATTTCTCTAATTCCCCTCCTCGACTCCTATCCTCGACTCCTATCCTCGACTCCTATCCTCGTGTCTTAGCCCGCCCACAGGAGATGCGAGCGGAGAAGTCGAGGAGGGGAGCCGAGGAGAGAGGAGGGGAAGCAGCAGGCGGTTACAGAAAGGAGATGTCCTTCAACATGGCACGCTGAAATCCATTTCCGGGTCACTACCGGAGGACCGAGGAGTCGAGGAGTCGAGGAGTCGAAGAGTCGAGGAGTCGAGGAGTCGAGGAGTCGAGGAGGGGACCGAGGAGTCGAGGAGTCGAGGAGTCGAAGAGTCGAGGAGTCGAGGAGTCGAGGAGGGGAACAGAGGAGTTGAGGAGTCGAGGAGGGGAACCGAGGAGTCGAGGAGCCGAGGAGTCGAGGAGTCAAGGGGGGGAACCGAGGAGTCGAGGAGTCGAGGAGTCGAGGGGGCGAACCGAGGAGTCGAGGAGTCGAGGAGGGGAACCGAGGAGTCGAGGAGTCGAGGAGGGGAACCGAGGAGTCGAGGAGTCGAGGAGTCGAGGAGTCGAGGGGGGCCAACGTCTCCAGACCACTTTAAAGTTATTACTTTAGCTCCTTATGGCTGCACACATTTCTATGGTGTATTATTTTTATTGCACATTTGAACTTTAACCTCTTGGTTCTTCACATGATTCTCTAACTCCTTATCTCTTTTATTTGATGTTATCTTTTTCCTACTCATTTCTACTTTAACTTCTATTTTATTTAATTGTATTCAACGTCATCTTTTATTAGTATTTAATTGTATTTACTGCACATTTCACTCTCTGGATTTATCTGAATTCTTGTATAACGTGTTATCTTATTGAATAATGTTTAAGTACACTGTTTATGTTTATGAACGTCAGTATTTCATCTCATTTAATCTCATCTTGAAGAAGAAGAATACAAAAATTCCCACGCTGATGTGTTCAAACTCACCGGGTCGTGCTCCGGTTCCCCGTCTCCCATGAGGCGATTATTAATATCACATGACGGGGGATTACAAGTTAATGACGCATTACAGAGACTTAGCTCTCGGAGAGCGAGAGACACGTTCCACTCGCTGAGGTGACACCGTCTGGAGGGACATTATCTACATGTTGATGTAGAAGAGACATGAGGAAGAGGGGACACATGTTGATGTAGAAGAGACATGAAGAAGAGGGGACACATGTTGATGTAGAAGAGACATGAAGAAGAGGGGACACATGTTGATGTAGAAGAGACATGAAGAAGAGGGGACACATGTTGATGTAGAAGAGACATGGAGAAAAGGGGACACATGTTGATGTAGAAGAGACATGGAGAAGAGGGGACACATGTTGATGTAGAAGAGACATGAAGAAGAGGGGACACATGTTGATGTAGAAGAGACATGGAGAAGAGGGGACACATGTTGATGTAGAAGAGACATGAAGAAGAGGGGACACATGTTGATGTAGAAGAGACATGAGGAAGAGGGGACACATGTTGATGTAGAAGAGACATGAAGAAGAGGGGACACATGTTGATGTAGAAGAGACATGAAGAAAAGGGGACACATGTTGATGTAGAAGAGACATGAGGAAGAGGGGACACATGTTGATGTAGAAGAGACATGAAGAAGAGGGGACACATGTTGATGTAGAGAGACATGAAGAAGAGGGGGACACATGTTGATGGAGAGGAGACATGAAGAAGAGGGGACACATGTTGATGTAGAAGAGACATGGAGAAGAGGGGACACATGTTGATGTAGAAGAGACATGAAGAAGAGGGGACACATGTTGATGTAGAAGAGACATGAAGAAGAGGGGACACATGTTGATGTAGAAGAGACATGGAGAAGAGGGGACACATGTTGATGTAGAAGAGACATGAAGAAGAGGGGACACATGTTGATGTAGAAGAGACATGAAGAAGAGGGGACACATGTTGATGTAGAAGAGACATGAAGAAGAGGGGACACATGTTGATGTAGAAGGAGACATGAAGAAGAGGGGACACATGTTGATGTAGAAGAGACATGGAGAAGAGGGGACACATATTGATGTAGAAGAGACATGAAGACGAGGGGACACATGTTGATGTAGAAGAGACATGAAGACGAGGGGACACATGTTGATGTAGAAGAGACATGAAGACGAGGGGACACATGTTGATGTAGAAGAGACATGAAGAAGAGGGGACACATGTTGATGTAGAAGAGACATGAAGACGAGGGGACACATGTTGATGTAGAAGAGACATGGAGAAGAGGGGACACATGTTGATGTAGAAGAGACATGAAGAAGAGGGGACACATGTTGATGTAGAAGAGACATGGAGAAGAGGGGACACATGTTGATGTAGAAGAGACATGAAGAAGAGGGGACACATGTTGATGTAGAGGAGACATGAAGAAGAGGGGACACATGTTGATGTAGAAGAGACATGAAGAAGAGGGGACACATGTTGATGTAGGAGAGACATGGAGAAGAGGGGACACATGTTGATGTAGAAGAGACATGAAGAAGAGGGGACACATGTTGATGAAGAAGACACATGAAGAAGAGGGGACACATGTTGATGTAGAGGAGACATGAAGAAGAGGGGACACATGTTGATGTAGAAGAGACATGGAGAAGAGGGGACACATGTTGATGTAGAAGAGACATGAAGAAGAGGGGACACATGTTGATGTAGAAGAGACATGGAGAAGAGGGGACACATGTTGATGTAGAAGAGACATGGAGAAGAGGGGACACATGTTGATGTAGAAGAGACATGGAGAAGAGGGGACACGTGTTGATGTAGAAGAGACATGGAGAAGAGGGGACACATGTTGATGTAGAAGAGACATGAAGAAGAGAGGACACATGTTGATGTAGAAGAGACATGAAGAAGAGGGGACACATGTTGATGTAGAAGAGACATGAAGAAGAGGGGACACATGTTGATGTAGAAGAGACATGAAGACGAGGGGACACATGGTGATGTAGAAGAGACATGAAGAAGAGGAGGACACATGTTGATGTAGAAGAGACATGAAGAAGAGGGGACACATGTTGATGTAGAAGAGACATGAAGAAGAGAGGGACACATGTTGATGTAGAAGAGACATGGAGAAGAGGGGACACATGTTGATGTAGAAGAGACATGGAGAAGAGGGGACACATATTGATGTAGAAGAGACATGAAGACGAGGGGACACATGTTGATGTAGAAGAGACATGAAGAAGAGGGGACACATGTTGATGTAGAAGAGACATGAAGAAGAGGGGACACATGTTGATGTAGAAGAGACATGGAGAAGAGGGGACACATGTTGATGTAGAAGAGACATGAAGAAGAGGGGACACATGTTGATGTAGAAGAGACATGGAGAAGAGGGGACACATGTTGATGTAGAAGAGACATGAAGAAGAGGGGACACATGTTGATGTAGAAGAGACATGAAGAAGAGGGGACACATGTTGATGTAGAAGAGACATGGAGAAGAGGGGACACATGTTGATGTAGAAGAGACATGAAGAAGAGGGGACACATGTTGATGTAGAAGAGACATGAAGAAGAGGGGACACATGTTGATGTAGAAGAGACATGAAGACGAGGGGACACATGTTGATGTAGAAGAGACATGAAGAAGAGGGGACACATATTGATGTGGAAGAGACATGAAGAAGAGGGGACACGTGTTGATGTAGAAGAGACGTGAAGAAGAGGGGACACATGTTGATGTAGAAGAGACATGAAGACGAGGGGACACATGTTGATGTAGAAGAGACATGGAGAAGAGGGGACACATATTGATGTTGATTATTTTTTGCCCGTTGAGTTTGTGTTGGAGTTTATTCTTGGGGTAAACATGTCAGTATAGTAGTTTGTCAGATTTTAAAAATGAATGATATTGTAACAAAAGATTCATACATAACACCATGTGCAATATTAGGGTAATAATCTCATAACATTTGCAGTTTTAAAATGTAACCTAATTTTATTTAGTTCGAAGAGAAATTAGCTATTAGTTGTTTTTGATATTTAGTATTTTGACTCGTCACTGCAGGCTGCTGCCTATTCTCCACTGCAACACGTTTAAAACTGTGTATTGAGCTATTGTATATTGCTTTTCATGTATCTGTATTATCTTGTAATTTTGGAGCAACCTGGCAAAAAGAATTTCCTTCGGGATTAATAAAGTTCTATCTAATCTAATATGTCGAACAAATTGAAAGACAGTAAAGTATGACTTTCTGTTGACATAGTGGTGGTATGTCGGTTAACTTTGCTGTTGTCCTCGTGTCCAATTGGAAATGTTTCCAAACGTTTTAATGAAGAGGAAAAGGCTTGATCTGTTAGTGCCAGATAATAACATGTTTGCTCGCATAAAGAAGTCCCTTTCAATAGGTGTTGGGTTAGTCTTCTGGGGTCAGATTTGTAAAAATAATTCAACATTTATTAGGCTACTTCTTTAACTAAAACATTTGGTTGGATTTTGTGTAAATGAGGTCATGGGCGCGGGAAGGGGGGTGCTGAGGGCGCTGCAGCACCCCCTAGCGGCAGGCAGGGTGCGGAGCTCCCCTGCCTGATTTATTATTTGACGGTTATTGCTGCTCCCGCTGTGCATACTCTGTGAAACCTCACTCTTTACCAATTTAGTCCATGCTTTACTTTCTCACAATATGTACTCATTCCATTGTTACAGTTAAAGGTGGGGTAGGTAAGTTTGAGAAAGCGGCTCGAGATCGCTAGAATTTGAAAATACACAACCGGAGAAAATCTGCCACTTCCTCACAGAGCCCCTCCCCCAACACACACGAACGCGCACATGACCAATGAGGGCACGAGATCAGTTTGTGCCCCGATGGAAGGCTGACAGGCAGGTAGGCCGTCCAATCCGTTTAGCCGGGCCAGCTAAAAGGATTGGATGTACTTTTTACAGTATCACGGCTTCTACAGATGACATTTTTTAATGGATTTGTTGTCCAAGCACTTCAGATATTCATTGCTATCGGGATGTTAAGAGCATTCCATGGAATATAACAAAAAGTGTATCTCGAGCCGGTTTCTGAAACTTACCTACCCCACCTTTAAAATGCTCGAGAACAATGTACACACTTTGAATAGTAAGTCCTGGAGAAACTCACATTTCCCTGTGCGTCTTGTTCCTGTTGGTCCACTCCTCTTCTCTTCACCTTCGTGGCAGGTGGGCTCTTGGGGTTGGGTAGTGTTTTTGGTGGAGTGAAGTACTTGGACTTGGACTTGATGTGACCAGCAGAACTTTCCCGCTTGTTCCACTGTTCCTCGTGGTCATCATCTGGCCTGCTAGGATGTCCAAAGTTGTTGTCCAGAATATGCATTGGCAGATTGTGTTGCTCAAAGTGCTTTACGTATCTTCCTTGTATTGAGGCGTACCTTTTGGAGACGAACTCAGCTGGTCTCAGGTACTTCTTTTTTAAAAGGATGGAGTGTTTGACCAACGCAAACCAGAGCTCAACATGGCAGTTAACCCTGGTTTTATGACTTCCATCTTTTTTAGAGGTACCTTTTCTATGCACTCGTCCAGGTACATTTTGCTCTGTTTCACCGAATGAGTGTACTCCTCTGGATCAAAAAGCACACGCACATGATAAGAAACATCAAGGGCTTCCTGTATACTTGTGCAGTTCAGGATGTACGCTAAACAGAATGTTGCATATTCCCGTGTGCCTCTGTCTACAGTTGTTTTTCCAAATGCTTGTGACGCAGCCTTCGTGATATGAGCAGAGCACAGAGCACAGGTCACAGGTCACAGTGAAGTTAGGAATCAGTTCAGTTTGTCCACTATCTCAAATGCTCCGTCAAGGTACACTGACATGTTTCCCCTGTTAAAAGACAGAAGCACACTGTGTATCAGAGCCCAACTATAATCTGTCTCAACCTGTGCTATCTTTCTTTTTGTTGTGTAAGACAACTTTCTTTTACATTCCATGAGGGAAATAGATGGCTGTTGGTGATCAGTTCGGTGACCGGCGAGGGAGGCTTACCCATTCCGGGCAAAACCAAAGCATAATACAAGACCCGCTTATTTTGATCAGGAATGTTCTGTATCACGCTGCCCGTGGCATCAAGGTAGCGAGTCGTAGGTGCTGGCTTTTTCAAGTGCTCAGTCAATATCTTTATTCCAGCACCTGTGTATGAAGGTACAGCAGACGGATCCCTTTGTAGGTGCTGAAGATAGCCTTTTGATGAGGCACGACTGCTGCTCTCTTTGATTATTTTTGAGTCAACATGAGTTCAAGCATCATGTCATCGTGGAGCCTTGCACTTTTCTTCACTTCAGAGGATATTTTCTTGAACACGTCTTTGGTGAGGCTTCTGCTTATGTTACTAGCCATTCTTTCCTCTGCTGGTGTCTGTCTTAACATAGTGTAATAATAAATGCTGACACCACTGGTTAAGGCGTTGGAAATTGTTCCTCTTGTGTATTTTCCTAACCCTAACCCTAACCCAACATTGATTTTGAGCTAATCGGTCACATGACCTGGAAGGTATTGAAGAAATAAGCTAATTTTTCCATCAAATTATTAATATAAAATATTTAAAGTATTAAAATGCAATACAAATAGGTGTGTCCTATGCAGCCAGTGTAGTTATTTGACCCAGCATTGATTTTGAGTGAATCGGTCACATGACCTGGAAGGTATTGAAGAAATAAGCAAATGTTTCCATTAAAAATATTAATAAAACGTATTTAAAGTATTAAAATGCAATACAAAGAGGTTTGTTCAACAAATGAATGCTCGATCGGGAAGCTGTCGATTTATTAAAAAGAAAAATGTTCTTGTGTAACTGAAAAGTCATTTGTTGATGGTCCCTAAGTGAAAGCCTCGTTTCGCGGAGAAGATCTCCCCGTCGTAATACAGCCAGCAGCCGGGGAAACTGACGCTGCTGGCGGGTCCGCGAATGTCCGTCGAATATCCAACCTAAAACTAACTTCACGCGGTTTCTACACAGAGATGCTGTCTGAGAAACCAATGTGAGTTTGGAACATTGCACAATATACATTTATTCTAGTAGACCTCAACAATGGAATTATGATCAGTAGAAATGGCCATGACACGGGACCTTTAAAGCTGCAGCATCCTTAGTTGAGTCCTTGATTCCTTATCTAACGCCCAAACAGTTTTAAATGTTCAAATGCTAATGTGACGGCTGATAACTCCTTCATCAACACGGATCGGTCCGATACGTGGAGAGCAAACATGTGATCAATAAACACACACACCGTGGGCTCCACAGACTTTAATGCATCCTAATAACTCACTAACTGTACATGACGAGCATACAGTCGATCCATGTGCAATACTTAGCATTTTGAAATATGAACGGAGTCCGTCCTGGATACAATAGCAGAGATATAAATACATGTCTATTGGACTGTGTGTTTTAATCTTAATAACTCAAAACGTATAAAAGTTATCATAAGAAAAGTCATAGCACCGTCTAAAGAGATCACGGTGAAGCATCTGGACGCTAAGAGCTCATCACTGATGTATGAAAATACCTCCATGGAATTAGCATAAATGGGTTTAAAAGGGGGGGGGGGGGGGGGGGGGGGGGCACAGAAGAAGCAGAAGAAATAATAATGGCTTTCAGCACTCGCACCAAATAATTACAAGTCAACACGGACCTACTGTCATGAGGAAGCTCACACACATTTCATATTCATAAAGCAAGCAGAGGACTGGAAAGATACTACGCAGGTACTACAGCTACTGTGTACGGCGGACACGCTGTGGGTATATTTTGTAAATCGATGCAAAAATAGTCAGAAAGTCGTTTGCTTTCATCACTTTTTCAATGCCATGCTTTTATCTTAGCATTTTAAACAGCTGGTCCATCATCACTCTGACAGTTCCTCGTCTCTCAATGAAGGGCAAGGGACTCTTGTAGTTCATACGCAATGCATTATGGGAGTTTCTGTGCTGTGGCTCAAGGGGGTAATACGCAGTGGTTCAATCCCACCATCTGTAGACATCATGTCAAAGTGTCCTCGGGCAAGATGTGTGTCTTGATGGACAGATAGCTGATGTCTTATCCAAAGCAACACTTCAATATGTCAGGGGCGTTTCTAGAAGGATATATTCCGAGGCGCTGATCTTGTTTATAAGATATATTAATTCTCGCGACGCTCGTAAACAAGATGTCTCCTGATGTAAACAACAACGTGACGTTTGATACTCATATTTCTGGAGTCATTATACGGTTTTTGACGAACAGCAATATAGTTTTCTGTTCGTCACTTTAACATTGTTACGGGGAAATCTACATTTTGGTTTGAGGGCGCGCGCCGAGAGAAAGAGGGCCTGATTACATGTGCTGTGATGTCCCAAAAACTCATAGTATAGTACGTCGAAACATTTGGAAAAAGTCCTATTTTATGTCGATTAAAAAGACAAATCTAAGAATAGTAGGTCAGAAGAAAAAAGGCATAATATTGTATGTTGAAAATATGAAAAAAAGTAATTATATAATAAAAAATAAATCATAATTTTGTATGTCTGAAATATCAAAGCGGAAAAAATGAGAAAAGAATAATTGAACAGTATGTGGAAATAATTTGAACAAGTCATAATATAGTAAGTAAAAAAAAATCATAGTTTAGTATGATGAACGAATAAATATGAAAATAAATTGTAGAAAAGTATGAGAAAATAATAGTATATCACGTCAAAAAAAGTAAAATATAAAGTATGTCACAAAGCTGGTCGACCAATCAGAGGCTCCAAACGGCCTCTGCATGTCTGCAGCATTGAAGTGTATTTACTTTGGATAAAAGCACCAGCTAAATGTCATAATGTAATATATAACAGCCCTGCAGCGAGAGGGGGGGGGGGGGGGGCAGAGTCGTGCTTTTTAATGGTGGGGGGATTCAGAGAGCGTTTTGGGGGGTCCAGCTGCTGGTGTGTCTCCTCGCTTAGATCCTGATGCATGCTGGGAGGCAGCAGACCTGAAGCTGGGAGTGTCAGTATTTTCTACCTGCTCTTAAAGGTCCCCTATTTATGATACTGTTCTTCATCAACATCTCACAGGTCTCAGATATATCCAGAGCCTGTCTCTGATTGGCTGAAACACCAAACAGATCATTGCAGCATTACCCATAATCCCCTCTGTTTCAGCCCTGTTTCCAAAGTGCTGATTCTCTGTCTGTGACTTTAGATGAAAATAAGGAGCCCCTCCCCACGCCCCTCTGAGAGACATTTGGTTACAAAGAACTCAGTTGCTGATTGGCTAATGGTTACCAAGACAACACATCGTTATGACATCATAAAGTGGCCAAAATCTGATCAGCTCATTTTCAGACAGGTTTTTATAGAAATGGATCAAAAAGAGAGAGAATCTTTGTTCCTGAAACTTTCAGAGTCTCTTTCCACAGAGGGGGACACATGTTGATGAAGAAGAGACATGAAGAAGAGGGGACACATGTTGATGTAGAAGAGACATGAAGAAGAGGGGACACATGTTGATGAAGAAGAGACATGAAGAAGAGGGGACACATGTTGATGTAGAAGAGACATGAAGAAGAGGGGACACATGTTGATGAAGAAGAGACATGAAGAAGAGGGGACACATGTTGATGTAGAAGAGACATGAAGAAGAGGGGATACATGTTGATGTGGAAGAGACATGAAGAAGAGAGGACACATGTTGATGTAGAAGAGACATGAAGAAGAGGGGACACATGTTGATGTAGAAGAGACATGAAGAAGAGGGGACACATGTTGATGCAGAAGAGACATGAAGAAGAGGGGACACATGTTGATGTAGAAGAGACATGAAGAAGAGGGGACACATGTTGATGTAGAAGAGACATGAAGAAGAGGGGACACATGTTGATGTAGAAGAGACATGAAGAAGAGGGGACACATGTTGATGTAGAAGAGACATGAAGAAGAGGGGACACATGTTGATGTAGGAGAGACATGAAGAAGAGGGGACACATGTTGATGTAGAAGAGACATGAAGAAGAGGGGACACATGTTGATGTAGAAGAGACATGGAGAAGAGGGGACACATGTTGATGTAGGAGAGACATGAAGAAGAGGGGACACATGTTGATGTAGAAGAGACATGAGGAAGAGGGGACACATGTTGATGTAGAAGAGACATGAAGAAGAGGGGACACATGTTGATGTAGAAGAGACATGAGGAAGAGGGGACACATGTTGATGTAAAAGAGACATGAGGAAGAGGGGACACATGTTGATGTAGAAGAGACATGAAGAAGAGGGGACACATGTTGATGTAGAAGAGACATGAAGAAGAGGGGACACATGTTGATGTAGAAGAGACATGAAGAAGAGGGGACACATGTTGATGTAGAAGAGACATGAAGAAGAGGATTTTGCACAATAGGTGACCTTTAAGTCCCCTCAAACTTTTAAATTCTTGATAGGTTTTTAAACTTGATTATTTATTTAATTATTTTTTGTGATGCTCTGAAGTCTTTATGGTGTAATTGGAATGATCCACATCCAGGCTGTGTCTTCCTGCCTGTGTCTTCCTGCCCTTGTCTTCCTGTGTCTTCCTGCCTGTGTCTTCCTGTGTCTTCCTGCCTGTGTCTTCCTGTGTCTTCCTGCCCGTGTCTTCCTGTGTCTTCCTGCCTGTGTCTTCCTGTGTCTTCCTGCCTGTGTCTTCCTGTGTCTTCCTGCCCGTGTCTTCCTGCTGTCTTCCTGCCGGTGTCTTCCTGCTGTCTTCCTGCCGGTGTCTTCCTGTGTCTTCCTGTGTCTTCCTGCCCGTGTCTTCCTGCTGTCTTCCTGCCGGTGTCTTCCTGCTGTCTTCATGAGCTGCCCCTTGCAGGATTGATAAAGTGATTGATTGTTCCTCCCTCTCTTCTACTCGGGCTGCGGCGCCGGCGTCTCGTTGGCGTTGCCGTCGGTGATCTTGTTTTCCAGCTCGTCGTCAGACAGCAGCTCTAAAGACGTCCCCTCCACCTGGAGAGGGCGTCTGGAGGGGCGGCTGGAGGAGAAGGAGATGGGACCTCCGCGCCTAGGAGGAGGAAACACAAACATAGGATTTATTCAGAGTATCTATGAAAGGGTTCATGTGCAGCGAGGATCTCTTCTAAAACCAATCATCATGTCTCTGGTTGTATTTACACCTGTGTGTGTGTGTGTGTGTGTGTGTGTGTGTGTGTGTGTGTGTGTGTGTACCTCAGGCGGTTCTTCAGGGTGTGCACCTCGCGGCTCAGCCCCTCGCTGGCCTCCGTGGCGTCGTCCAGCTCTCTCTGCAGCTTCCTCCGGGAGGCGTTGGATCTCGTTGCTTCTTCCTCCGCCTCCTCCAGCTGCCTCTTCAGCTGCTTCATCCGGGAGCCCGCCTTCTCCACCTGCACACACACACACACACACACACACACACACACACACACACACACACACACACACACACACACACACACACACACACACACACACACACACACACACACACACACACACACACACACACACACACACACACACACACACACACACACACACACACACACACACACACACACACACAGGTCAGAACATGCTAATAAAGAGCTAACCACAGCAGTAACGAGTTATCGTGGTGTTCCAAACAGTTAGCCATAACGTCCACAGTGTCACGTACTTGTTCCTTAAACTGGTCGGCATGGCGACGCTCGTCCTCCACCTGCATGCAGATTTCCTTCAGCTTCTTCTCCGTCCTCCTCACCGTCTTATTGGCTGCTGCTCGCTCTCTGCAGAGGAGGAGAACACGGGGGACATAAACGTGTTGAATCCACCTGGTTGATATATCCTGAGCTGTGATTGGACGGAGTGTTTGGACGCTGTGATTGGACTGAGTGTTTCGGACGCTGTGATTGGACTGAGTGTTTCGGACGCTGTGATTGGACGCTGTGATTGGACTGAGTGTTTTGGACGCTGTGATTGGACGGTGTGTTTTGGACGCTGTGATTGGACGCTGTGATTGGACGCAGTGTTTGGACGGTGTGATTGGACGGTGTGTTTTGGACGCAGTGTTTGGACGCTGTGATTGGACGCAGTGTTTGGACGGTGTGATTTAGACGTTGTGATTGGACGCAGTGTTTGGACGCTGTGATTGGACGCTGTGATTGGACGCTGTGATTGGACGCAGTGTTTGGACGGTGTGATTGGACGGTGTGTTTTGGACGCAGTGTTTGGACGCTGTGATTGGACGCAGTGTTTGGACGTTGTGATTGGACGCAGTGTTTGGACGCTGTGATTGGACGCTGTGATTGGACGCTGTGATTGGACGCTGTGATTGGACGCAGTGTTTGGACGGTGTGATTGGACGGTGTGTTTTGGACGCAGTGTTTGGACGCTGTGATTGGACGCAGTGTTTGGACGGTGTGATTTAGACGTTGTGATTGGACGCAGTGTTTGGACGCTGTGATTGGACGCAGTGATTGGACGGTGTGATTTAGACGTTGTGATTGGACGGAGTGTTTTGGACGCTGTGATTGGACGCTGTGATTGGACGGAGTGTTTGGACGCTGTGATTGGACGCAGTGTTTTGGACGGTGTGATTGGACGGTGTGATTGGACGCAGTGTTTTGGACGCTGTGATTGGACGCTGTGATTGGACGCAGTGTTCCTGCTCACTTGGCCTCCTGCTCCAGCTGCTCCTCCAGCTGAGCGATCTTGGCCTCCAGCGCGCTGATGGAGGCCTTGAAGCGGTTCTTCACGGTCCCCTCCAGCTCGCCCAGCTTGGCCTTCAGGTCTTTGTTCTGGCGCTCCAGCTGCTGACGGGCGTTCTCGCTCTTCTGCGCCGCGCTGCGCTCCGCACTCAGCTCCAACGTCAGGCTGTCCACCTGAGCGGGAAATAAACAGCTTTTAAACTTCTGCAAGACGTCTTAGTTATGGATTATCTTTTGTTTTTTGAGTTTCCAAATTCTAATTCAAAGGTTTTATTGTTATTTGTTAAGATATATAATAAAATACACAAATAAAAACAATAAAATAGTGCAAGAACACATGTCATAGAATATGATATGAAATAATGTAAATTAAGACAAAATTAAATACGGTTTATTGTGGTGATATGTGGTGATACTATTTATATAAATAAGTAGTGTGTTATATATATGATATAGTTTTGGTGCATGATAACGGTCTGCAAAGGCTAAAATCCCAGTGTGTCCCCCCCCCCCCCCCCCCACCTGAAACGCCTCCATTGGACTCCTTTGTTTCCTTCCGAGACATAGTGCCAACCTCTCTCTAGGTTGGCATTCCTTTGGTTTCAGAGAGAGGACGCTGGCGTTGCTTGTCCGCCCCTCCCCCGCCTAAATCCTATTTGTTCTATTGTTTCCAGTCCAGATTGGAAAACATTTGCTTTGAAATGCAATGTATTATTATTATTATAGTGACATCACTATCGAACACTCACTCTCCTATTGGCTAGCGCTCCAACACATTGCACGTGATAGGCTAAGGGGCAAAGCGATTGACCAATCACAACATGTGCCATCTTTTACGGAAACCTCCATTGAAGCACATTCATAACGAGGCTTTGAATACTAGTTGAACATGACATTTTGACTTTTCATATGTTTTCATAAGTTTCTAGTTATTGTGCTTTTTAATGATAGCTTTATTATTTGACCGTGTGATTCTATTGGTTCCCTGTACAGCACTTGTGTTGCATGAATAAAGATTGAGATTGAGGATCACCCCCAGATGTATATTATATGTACATGTTGTGCTGTGATGCGGCTCATGAGTGTTCTTATGTCGCCCACCTGCATGTTGCTCTTCCTGAAGCGGTCGTTCAGCAGCTCCATGTTGCCCTGCTCCTCCTCCAGCTCCTCCTCCAGCTGGGCGATGCGAGCCTCCAGCCTCCTCTTCTCCTCCATCAGGGCAGACCTGACGCACAGGAAGTTAAAGCACGTTCAAGCAAAGAGCCTTTCACTGCATGCGACGGCTTCAAGGCCTTATTGTCATTTCAACGGCAGCTCCAGTGTAGAATATATATAGTATACAGTATATATATATATATATATATATATATATATATGTATATATAGGACATAGAACAGATAAAATATCATCTAAAGTAGGTTTTCTGATTTGTTTTGTTGAGCTATTGGTCGTTGTCATGTGAGGTATTGCTCGCAGCTGTCAGGATGAAACTCCCTCCACTCCCTGAGTTGTTGTTGTTGTTGTTGTTGTTGACTCACTTTCCAGAGGTGCTGTTGGAGATCTCGTCCTGCAGCTCGTCCCGTTCCTGCTCTGCGTGCCGGCGCCCTCTCTCTGAGGCTGCCAGGTCCTGCAGACGGAGGTCAAAGGTTAAACACCAGCACTTTATATGTGTATCATCTAATATTAATAATAATAGATTTATCTTGTGAGCGCTTTTACAGGCGCTCAAAGTCGCTTTACAGAGATAATGGAAAAAGAACAACAAATAGTTAAAGTCAAGTCAATATTGAGAGGTACCATACAATTCTTAAAACAGTTCTCTAGCTGTGTTTTTTAACTTTTGTTTTCACCACGACACCGAGTCAAATCCCTCGCACGTGTCAGCCTGGTGATGAACCTGATTCTGGGCGCGTTCACGCCTAATAGTCGCTTCTCTGCCGGTGGCACCGGACCACAGTCTGTTGCATTGTTTCATTTCTCAGAAGGTTCGGTTTGCGTTCACACGGCTAAACTCAAACGGACTATAAACTTTAAACACATGTCATGTGCTCGGAAATGCTGTTCACCCATTGGTCAGACATTAAGGGGGTACAAACGCAAATCCCGGCAATTTCTACCGGAGCCTCCGCCATGGAGCATCGGCACTTTGGGCAGGTTATTCTCCTGCTGCTGTTAATCTGGAGATCAACAGACATGATTATATAATCAGACAACGTCCGTTAAAAAACATTATAACACGATGAGAGACGTTCTGCAGTCAGGAGGGCGTTTCCCCGACGACAGGTGTTCTTACTTTTATGTACTTCACACGACACTGTTCAACTCTTCATCCTGCTTCACTCTTTAACTAAACAACCGCGGATGTCTTGAAAGACTCTTTCGCTAAAGACTTTGAAGATATCCGCGTTCTTGTGACACGTAAATACTACGCTTCCTATGTTTCGGTGCGGACTGCGTTCACACCATGAACCGCTCCAGAGTTCACTAGCAAGCGCTCCGAGACCACCTCTTTTAGCGGACCAGAGTCCGGTTGTTTAGTTCTCTTCAGAGGTCTGCGTTCACACCGACCCAGATGAACCAAGCGGCTACACGCACCAGGGTTCAACCGGACTACACAAGGCAGGTGTGAGCGCGCCTGATACTCCATCATAAATACAAAATAAACGACCAACCAGTGTCAGGGTCGGACAGATCAAGCACGTATTTATATTTGTAAAAAATGTGCCATGAGAGAATTCAGTTGTTGAATATTATTGAAATGAATACCAACGTTTTGTACAGTTTGATACAGGTCGACTCCGCTAAGGTAATGTTTCTGTTATTTAGTATTAAAGTTCTTTATTTAGTTTCATACGGCAGGTGGTACAAAAAGAGCCTTTAAGTGACAGTATTCTGGTGGTGTGCAATCTCAATGCAATGAAACCGGGTTTTCGTTTTTGTCATGCTATGTAACCTTTAAGAATTTTGAACTATTGTAATCTTTGTAAACGGATACTTTAGCGGTCTTCAAGAGGATTATTATACAATTAATGTGTGCATTTATAGCTATAGCATATACGACTAAATCATCAGGCCGGTAGTCACCAGAAGGGATGCTTCTTTTTATGGAAATCTCCTGCAACGATGCTGAAATACACTTTCACTTTAAGTAGCGGCGTAGGAAATTGTTGCTTCGTGTAACCGGCGACTATAACGAGAGATCGACACTCTCTGCATGTGACTCAGCACACACACCTCATGCAGCTGAACGATCTCCGCCTCCAGACTCTTCAGCTTCTTCTCGTTTTCCTTGGATAAAGCGAAGATTTCATCTCTGGAAGCTCGGGCGTCCTCCAGCTCCCTCTGGTAGTCCTTCATTTGGGCCTGAAGGAGGGGAGGTACAGGAAACAGCTTCAAGTTCAAGGCTTTATTGTCATGTGCGCTTTGGCTACAGTTTAGATCTGGCAACGAAGCACTGAAGCCACAGGCTCCTCCAACAGAGCAACGTGAATATATATATATATATATACATAGGACAGATACAATAGGGCAAGAGAAGGAAATAGTTCTTCCATTGGGAGCGGTTTTAAACATCAATATCAAAAGTCAAAGTCAACTTTATTGTCAATCTTTCAGAGGGATCGAAATAACGTTTCCCACAAATCAGAGGAATACAAAAACAAATATATATAAAAATATGTACCGTAGTTTTCGGACTATAAGCCGCGACTTTTCCCCCCATTTTGTTTGTACAGCTAACGGCCACTAGGGAACCTCCTGAATCTATGGATTTACAGGTAGCATTAACCACCTTTAACTCTACGGGCTCTAGGACCGGTCCGCGCCCGCCACCTCTAAGCAGCGGGCTCCAGCAGGAAAAGCTGGAGGCCGGAAAAGAGTGAGACAGGTAGCGCGCCAAAGTCAAAGTGGAACCGAGAGACAGAACGAGAGCAAGACAGACGGACAATTTAGCTGCTGCGGCTCATATGCCGGTGCGCTTTATAGTCCGAAAAGTACGGTATACAAATATGTATATATACACAATCAACAGACACATGTGTACATATGCACACATTAAGACACAAATAAAACACAACAATCCTTATATACAGATGAACAGTCACAGAAATGCACTTCGGTGCAGTCAGACGGTGCAGCCGGACGGTGCAGCCAGACGGTGCAGCCGGACGGTGCAGCCGGACGGTGCAGCCGGACGGTGCAGCCGGACGGTGCAGCCAGACGGTACAGCCGGACGGTGCAGCCAGACGGTGCAGTCGGACGGTGCAGCCGGACGGTGCAGCCGGACGGTGCAGCCAGACGGTGCAGCCGGACGGTGCAGCCAGACGGTGCAGTCAGACGGTGCAGCCGGACGGTGCAGCCAGACGGTGCAGCCGGACGGTGCAGCCAGACGGTGCACAGCGGCGTAGAAAGTGTTGGAGTGTTACCTGTAGCTTGCGCAGCTGCTTGATGGCTTCGTCTCTGGCTTTGTTCGCTCCCTCGATGTGACCCTCGATGTCCTTCAGATCCATCTCCAGCTTCTTCTTAGCTGCCACAGCCAAAGCTCTCTGCTTCCTCTCGTCCTCCAGCTCCGTCTCCATCTCCCGCACCTGAGGGGGGGGGGGGGCAGATTAAACTATTACTAAACTGCTTCATTTCGTGTCCAAAGCCCTTCAATAGTGTTTTATCGTCAGAGTTTATAGATGTCGTATCTTCACGGTCTGCTGCATATTTTCTACTTTTTAATTTTATTTCGAGATTTGTTTATTTCTACTCTTTAACTTCTACTTATGTGCAATGCCTTGTTTTCTTTTGTTGTTTTTTACGCTGCTGCAACGTTTCCTAAATTGTGATCAATAAAGTACCGGTTATCTTATCTTAATGTTATATTAAAAACCCAAGTAGCTGTACCTGTATTTCATTGGGTTGTGTGGACCTGAAGGCAACAGCTTGGGTCCTGCTGAGGATTATATTCAGACACAACGACAAGCTGACTGCAGTGGGGTTTGAACCTGTGCTCCCCTGATCCCAACATTAACGCACTAACCCACTGCGCCACACGCCTCCCTTAGGAATTAACGTTGGGCTTGTAGAGGGGAAATGTACCTGCAGGATTCTTGCTTTTCAGTTCGTCTGCTCGTGGTGGAATGCACTTATTGTACGTCGCTTTGGATTAAAGTGGCAGTTAAATTAAACGTTATATAATGGTTGTGTATGCACTGTAAAAGTAAATAACGTTTTGAACCGTGTTGACATGCCTATATGGTATTTTTAATATATGCTACAAGACATAATGTGAGTAAAGTAATCAGATAATACATTTCCTGCTTATAATTGAGATCTTCTTAAAAAAAGAGAGCCAGGATTTGATACGCTACAAAAACATGAATTCCTTCACAGTTCCAGGAAGGGCTTTCCCTATCGTTTGTGACACTCAGCAAAGCAGGCGCTTCAGAGAAACATCGAAATGTCCCTGAAAATATTAATATTTATGAAAAAACGTGGGTTTGCAGTCTCTACTTCCCAGAGCTCTTCTCTGGAATGTGAAACTTTAGATTCAAACGTCGATTCATCCGAGAAGCACAGTGAGTTTCAGTGGACTAAGTGACACGAGTATTTTTAAACACGAGTATCTGTACTTCTACTTCTAAGGATGTGAGTACTTTTGCCATCTCTGCTACTCAATGCCAGGAGTGTTTCTCTAAGTGTTTCTCTAAGTGTTTCTCTGAGTGTTTCTCTGAGTGTTTCTTTAAGTGTTTCTCCGAGTGTTTTTCCGAGTGTTTCTTTAAGTGTTTTTCCGAGTGTTTCTTTAAGTGTTTTTCCGAGTGTTTCTTTAAGTGTTTTTCCGAGTGTTTCTTTAAGTGTTTCTCTGAGTGTTTCTCTAAGTGTTTCTCTGAGTGTTTCTTTAGGTGTTTCTCTCAGTTTTTCACTGAGTGTTTCTCCGAGTGTTTCTTTAAGTGTTTCTCTGAGTGTTTCTTTAAGTGTTTCTCTAAGTGTTTCTCTGAGTGTTTCTTTAAGTGTTTCTCTCAGTTTTTCTCTGAGTGTTTCTCTAAGAGTTTCTCCGAGTGTTTCTCCGAGTGTTTCTCCGAGTGTTTCTCTGAGTGTTTCTCTGAGTGTTTCTCCGAGTGTTTTTCGGAGTGTTTCTCTGAGTGTTTCTCTGAGTGTTTCTCTCAGTGTTTCTCTGAGTGTTTCTCTGAGTGTTTCTCTGAGTGTTTCTCTCAGTGTTTCTCTAAGTGTTTCTCTGAGTGTTTCTTTAGGTGTTTCTCTCAGTTTTTCACTGAGTGTTTCTCCGAGTGTTTCTCCGAGTGTTTCTTTAAGTGTTTCTCTGAGTGTTTCTTTAAGTGTTTCTCTAAGTGTTTCTCTGAGTGTTTCTTTAAGTGTTTCTCTCAGTTTTTCTCTGAGTGTTTCTCTAAGAGTTTCTCCGAGTGTTTCTCCGAGTGTTTCTCCGAGTGTTTCTCCGAGTGTTTCTTTAAGTGTTTTTCTGAGTGTTTCTCTAAGGGTTTCTCTGAGTGTTTTTCTGAGTGTTTCTCCGAGTGTTTTTTTAAGTGTTTTTCTGAGTGTTTCTCTGAGTGTTTCTCTAAGTGTTTTTCTGAGTGTTTCTCCGAGTGTTTTTTTAAGTGTTTCTCTGAGTGTTTCTCTGAGTGTTTCTCTGAGTGTTTCTCTAAGTGTTTCTCTGAGTGTTTCTCTGAGTGTTTCTCTAAGTGTTTCTTTAAGTGTTTCTCGGAGTGTTTCTCGGAGTGTTTCTCTGAGTGTTTCTCTGAGTGTTTCTCCGAGTGTTTTTCGGAGTGTTTCTCTGAGTGTTTCTCTGAGTGTTTCTCTCAGTGTTTCTCTGAGTGTTTCTCTGAGTGTTTCTCTGAGTGTTTCTCTCAGTGTTTCTCTGAGTGTTTCTTTGAGTGTTTCTCTGAGTGTTTCTCTGAGTGTTTCTTTAAGTGTTTCTCTGAGTGTTTCTCTAAGTGTTTCTTTAAGTGTTTCTCTGAGTGTTTCTCTGAGTGTTTCTCTGAGTGTTTCTCTGAGTGTTTCTCTGAGTGTTTCTTTAAGTGTTTCTCTGAGTGTGTGTTTCTCCGAGTGTTTCTCTCAGTGTTTCTCTGAGTGTTTCTCTGAGTGTTTCTTTAAGTGTTTCTCTGAGTGTTTCTCTAAGTGTTTCTTTAAGTGTTTCTCCGAGTGTTTCTCTGAGTGTTTCTCTGAGTTTTTCTCTGAGTGTTTCTCTGAGTGTTTCTCTAAGTGTTTCTCTGAGTGTTTCTCTCAGTGTTTCTCTGAGTGTTTCTCTGAGTGTTTCTTTAAGTGTTTCTCCGAGTGTTTCTCCGAGTGTTTCTCCGAGTGTTCCTCTGAGTGTTTCTCCGAGTGTTTCTCCGAGTGTTTCTCTAAGTGTTTCTCTGAGTGTTTCTCTGAGTGTTTATCTAAGTGTTTCTCTAAGTGTTTCTCTGAGTGTTTCTCTGAGTGTTTATCTAAGTGTTTATCTAAGTGTTTCTCTGAGTGTTTCTTTAAGGGTTCCTCTGAGTGTTCCTCTGAGTGTTTCTCTGAGTGTTTCTCTGAGTGTTTCTCTGAGTGTTTCTTTAAGTGTTTCTCCGAGTTTTTCTCCGAGTGTTTCTTTAAGTGTTTCTCTGAGTGTTTATCTAAGTGTTTCTCTGAGTGTGTCTTTAAGTGTTTCTCTGAGTGTTTCTCTAAGTGTTTCTTTAAGTGTTCCTCTGAGTGTTCCTCTGAGTGTTTATCTAAGTGTTTCTCTGAGTGTGTCTTTAAGTGTTTCTCTGAGTGTTTCTCTAAGTGTTTCTTTAAGTGTTTCTCCGAGTGTGTCTCCGAGTGTTTCTCGTCACCTGTTTGACGAGCGCTCTCTTCTTCTCTTCGTTCTGCTCGTCCCTCCCGGACAGGTCCCTCTCGTACTGAGCCTTCATGGCCTGCATGTTGACCTCCAGACGCAGCTTAGCGTCCTCCGTCCCCTGCAGCTCGTCCTCCAGCTCCTCCAGCTGCGTCTTCATCTCCTCCAGCTGCTGGTCCAGAGTCCGCTTGGACTTCTCCAGCTCGTGCACCTTCATCACCAAGAGGAGGAGACGAGTTTAGTTTATTTGTTTATAGTGTCGTGGACAGTCCCCATTGATCAACTGTCACAATGGGGCAGCTTTAGCCAACATGCTCATTTCCAGCTGTTGTCCACATGATAATAGACACCTTTTTAAAATCACAACACATCAACAGCATTACTTATAAAGAAAGGATGAGGAGAAAGGATAAAAGAGAACAATAAACAACACACGTTACTACATACATGTCACATATAGCACGTCACAATCACACAACAGAAACGAGGGGTCCATGATCTCAACATGTATCACACACGCCATATCCAACACAGACGAGTGTGTAGGTTCTCAGTGTTAGGGATTCATTTGGTCTTTACTCCTAGACATTTAACCTTATTTTGTGTGTTGACATTTACGACCATCCCTGCTTCTAATCTCCCGTGAGGAATGTGTTGATGCAGTCGTATGTTGATACTAGGTTTTATGGCCTGACCTGCCGGGCACAGGGGGGGTTTACGACTGTGAGAGCGCTGGCTTTCTAAGCTCCACACATGTGAGAGACATCTCCTGTGTCTGCAGGTGTCTACGCCCATCCCCAATATGTGGATTGGACTCTCCGTAAACTAGTTAAAAGGTCTATCGAGATGCGAGGCTGATCAGAATTGACATGACAACCCACCCGTGCCGTCAGAACCTTTTGCTGCTGTGACTGGTGATGTGAATTCTCCGGCCGTTATACTTGTAATAAACTACCAGTGTTTGACATCAAAGCTCCAACTCTCCTCGTGTCTCTCTGAGTCCTTCTCCATCGCTGCAGAAGTTTCCCTTACACTCAGTGAACTGTGTTTTTAAGTGTGCTGTGAAGGTGGTATA